>NC_132791.1:107180000-107300000 GCF_048418805.1 Vulpes vulpes
TCTCATTTCTAGAGCAGCAAGAAAATAAATTTCTGTTGTTTAAGCCACTAATGCTTTGGTATTTATTTTGGCAGCCCTAGCAAACTAATACAACTGGGAAATAGTGTTTTGCTGTGATTTGGTTTCCTCAAGTGAGTAAAAGACTTGACAATGCTGAAACACTTGATTTAACTTTTCTGGAACCCTCTGGGATGATCAAGATCTATTCATTGCACATCCACAATGTTTTTCGCCCTGTGTAGCCTTGTGTATAAAGCAGTCTTCTGGTCTTTGTGGTTCTTTCCACCCCAAGTAAAGACTTAAATCACATTGAGTTTCAACGTCCTCTACATTTCCTATCCCTTTTGCTTTTAATGACAGGAAGGAAGGAAGTTGCTTCCTGCTCTTCCAACAAGCAATTTCAGATTTTAAAGGGTAGCCAACAAGATGTCACGCTCCTTATCTCTCATTATTTGTGTCCTCTTGTAGCCCTTGACAGGCTGCAAACCTAGACTGAGCTCCTGGAAATTACAAGGAGAGAAGAAGTGGGAAATCTGCTCAGGGAGATAAGTCCAGGAAATGGAAGCAGTGAGTAGAACAGGGTCCATGAGAAGAGATGTCAGACTGGGGCACTTTGGGTTCTGACGTGTGTGAGCGGGCTGGTCCTTTGATTCCCATCACATACCAACACACACACACACACACACACACACACTCACGCACTCATTCATGCATATTCTTGATGTAGCAGAGGCTCTTGGGATGCAGGAGCATGGGGTTCAAACTAAGGTGCATTCAGAGCAAGGATGGAGAACTGCTGGATGGAGAGATCTGTGATCTGAACAGGTGCAAGAGAAAGGGCCTCTCCTAAGCTAACAGATTCATCCCTCACCTCCACCTGCAGATCAAACATATGTAAAGTTTTCTTGGACTGGGGCGCCTGGGTGGCTCAGTTGGCTAAGTGTCCGACTCTTGATTTCAGCTCTGGTTATGCTCTCAGGATCCTGGGATCAAGTCCTGTGCTTAGTATGGAGTCTGCTTGGGATTCTCTCTCTCCCTCTGCCCCTCTCCACTCCTCACCCCACTACCCCACTCAAGTGCTCTCTCTGAAGAAAAAAAAAATCCCAAGACTGTGGATGAAGAGGTAAGGTTACTGGAGAATGAATAAGACCGAGCATTAAGGCAAAGAGGAGCTCTTAAGACCAGAGATTTTTATATACATTATATTCCTTCCTTCAACTCCCTTAGCTAGTTTTTCTCTTCCTTAGGGTATCTTAAGCTATCTTTTCATGAATATCAATTAATTAATTTTGTTAGATAATCCCTGAGCCCCATTCCGGCTTAAATTTTAGTAATTTTAAAGAGCATATTACTAGTCTCATCTACGGTTATATATATTTTTTAGGTTATTGGGAGACATTGTCCTTCCTTGCTCCTGTTTAAAAGTGAGAAGAAAAAAACCTAGACAGAAGTCGAAGTTGGCCAGTGCCAATCCTTCATAAATAATTCCAGTATGGTTCCAAGTTGGGTGATGCTTTTTCTGGTAGAATGGAATCATTCATTCACATATCCATTCATTCATTCATTCATTCATTCATTTGCCTGGGGCAGGAGCGTGCATCTTGGGAAGGACCTGAGTAACATCACTTTGCTATCTCTGAGAAGGCAAAGGTTCGCAAAGACTATGTTATCCATCACTTTCAAAGCTGCCTGTACAATCACCACGGTGTTGGGGGCAATGAGTCCGGGATCTTAAAGGATTCAAAACATAATTGTGTTGAGTGGGATGACCAGTGTGTCTGCTTCAGCTTTGAGGTGGAGGATGATGGTATTCATTGAAAACAAAATAACTCTTTGGGATGCTGTTGAGAGAAATGCCACAGAAGTAAAAGTACGCTTACTCTGGCTACCAAGGACACCGCAGCGTGTTATCTCGAGTGTAGATGCTTTATTCATTGCCCCTGCCTGCCTTCATAGCCTCAACTTTAAAAAGAAAAAAGGGAAAAAAAAAAACTGGACAAAAGTTGGGGCAGGGCCAATGCCAATTAGCTTCCACACAAAGGTCTTTGGGGTATATTTTTTAAATGGAGGTGGTAGTTGCAGGGTGAGGTGTGGGCCATGTTTGAATGAGGACAGATACCAGTAATATCCCTAAGGATAGTTTTTTTTTGAGAATTGAGATGCTTTTGACCAAGTGCTTCCAGCCTCTAGATGGAAGAGATGCTGTGTCCATACTGGTCTGATGAGATACTGGTCTGAGGTGTCATTATTATTTTTATTTTGGTGACTCTCAACAGGCGCAGTGAGGTCCTGAAGAGAGCTTGGTCTCTCACTATTACTTCAATGCACGTCATAGCTGAACACAAAACAATGTCCCCCACTTAACACAACAAACACTGGGGACTCACGGCCTTGTGAGTTCCTCTCAGGGAACCTGCTTTCCCTAGATAAGAGATCAAAAGTGGAGGGAGGGTGTGTTTTCATTTTCTCGGTACACGTTTTCACATCAGACTTTGTGAAGGAAGGTGTCTCCTAGGTTTTTGGCTGAGGGCAAGGGGAACATAGGTCTGTCCTGAATCTTCCTTTCTCTTTTTAAAAGATCAGCTCCATGAGTGCCATGAGGGACGACGAGCTGAGGATTTGACTGTGAGGTTCTCATTGCTTCACCGTGTTTGGTAATGTGGGGACAACAGGAAAAGGAATTATGTTCCCCACTCTGTGAGGCCTACTTGCTGCTTCTGGGGGTGATGGCTTTGGTTCTATTAAAAAAAAAAAAGACTAGTAGGGGAGGGAGGGGTGGAATGAAGTGGATCTTAAAGAAATAGTTAAGTGTGTAATGCCCCCTCCAATCCTTATCACTCTTCCCTCCAAATTCTGACCCCAGAAGGGGCCAGCCTGTGTGGCGACCGGAGCGTGCCTGACTTTCAGATGGAACCGTCAGTCCCTTCTCTGACTCAGCTAGCCACTGAGCTAGCTAGCTGTCTTGTGCTTCTGAGATCTCTGTCCTTTTCATTCTGCTAGGCCTTGTATACAAGTGGCACCAGCAGTGCAAAAGCAGTTTTCACTGGAAATTTCTTGGGTCAGCTGAGACCAGAGTCCAATGGGTACCACATCTTCAGCTACTAGCCTGGGGACCCAGCTACCCCAATCTTTTTTTTTAACTGCATCCCTAGATGATTCTCTTTATTTAGGCCTTCCTGGGGCGAGAACATCACTCACAGTCAAACTTGAGCAAGCTGTCTGAAATGGTTTTCTCGCAAGGGCCAACAAGGGCAGATGGTCAGATGTTTCAGTTGGGGAGGCTTTTCGATTTGGAAGCAAACTGAACTTTGGCTTCCATCTCTAGAGAAGAAACTGGTCATGGCTGTGAGGCCCAGAACCCTGAGCGATGATAAGCATTTGCAATCTTGAGCGCTTATCTCCTGCTGTATCTGGCCTTCTTGCATTTATAAAGTAAATCGGGAAATCTCACCACAACAGGCTTTCCTGTGAGGAGGCTGGCATTTCCTGCCTGCCCCACTGGGGACAGGGATGGAGGGAACACACTGCTAATGTCAGGTTTCCTCATTTTAGCCTCACAGCTGCTGCTGCTGCTGTGGGGAGCGGGGGGCAGCGGGAAGATCAGCCAGGGCGTGGGTTAGGGCGAAGGAGGTCATTGGGTTTTTTTTTTTTTTATACACTTTTCATACAGCTTTCTGACACCTAAACCTAGAGCAGAAACCACCCGTCGTTGCTTGTTTGAACACACGTACACAAGTACACCTTCTGCATATGCGTGTTGCGTGGATGCTCAGCTGACCTGCTGTGATGAAAGCGATACTCTCTGGACCAACTACCATTAAACCAGTTATATTAAAATTAAAACTAGGTTCCATTTCGATGCAGCAGGGAAGCACTCCTGTAGGCTCCACAGTGTCACCTTTGAAACATTCCATAAACAAATAATGCTTTTGTAAAGAGGCGCCTCTCCCCGCCTCTTGCATTTATCGTTAGGGTGAATTTTATTCCATTTTTCATACATTTGCTGTTGAAAAGATTGCTTGTGCTAATGAAAAATTTCTCATATTGCTTCTGTCAAAGAAAGATAGGAATGTGTGTAGAAAGCTCCATCTCGTTCTGCTATTATAACATTTGTATAACATATTTCATGTGGTGCTTATAGTCACATGTGATTGGACGGACCCTAGGGAAATCCGTGCTCAATTTCCAGATGAAGAAACAGAATCTGAAACAGAAATCATTTCTTTTTTCATGGCAACATTTAAATGTGTTATTTCATCAAGCAACGTGATTACTGTTATCGCCATCGTTTCCATGGTGAAACTGAATCATGTATGAGAAACCTGAATCTGTCAAGAATCATCTCATGTATTATCTAAGTAACATGTTTTAGACATTATCTATGATTATATAAATAATTGGTCAAACTTTGCAGGGGGAGCCATGGGGCCTGGCTAGAACTCAAGTCTTTGCACTTCTAATCCTCTATTTCCCTGTTGAGTTTCTATCAGTATGGCTACTGAAATTTCTATCTCCTTTCAGTGATGGTGGGGTTGCTCCACATCAGTCCCAACTCCCTGATTTTTAATGACTCACTTCTCTCTTCTTCTGTTTATATATGTTTTAAAGACTTATTTCTTTGAGAGAGAAAGAGAGAGAGAGAGAAAGAGCATGAGCAGTGGGGAGGGGAAGAGGGAGAGAGAGGTAGAAGCAGGCTCCCCAAAGAGCAGGGAGCCCAATGTGAGGCTTGATTCAGGGCTCGATCCCATGATCCTGGGATCATGATGTGACTTGAAGGCAGGTATTTAACCTGCTGAGCCCCAGGTACCCCCTCCTTCCATGTTGAAAACACCTAGTGTTACTTTCTATTTCCCTTTCTTTCATCCCAGGAGGAAGGCTTGCAAAGATAGGAGAGATAGTTCGTGCCTATGCAGCCCACTTTCCTAATGTTACCATATTACAGAACCATGGTACCATTATCAAAACCTAGCATTAGAGGACGCCAGGGTGGCTCAGTGGTTGAGCATCTGCTTTCTGTTCAAGTTGTGATCCCAGAAGTATGGGATCGAGTACCCCACAGGGAGCCTGTTTCTCCCTCTGCCTGTGTCTCTGCCTTTCTCTCTGTGTCTCTCAAGAATAAATAAATAAATAAAATCTTAAGAAAATTTTCTATAAAAAAAACAAGAAAACTTAGCATTAGTACAATACTCTTAACTAAACTTCAGACTATTCATACATCCTTGGTTTTCCTGCAATATCCTTATTCTGTTCCAGGGTCCAGTCCAGACCCTATGATGTGTTTTATTGTCAGGGGTCCCTAGCCTCTTCCCATCTGCAGTAGTTCTTTAGTCTTTACTTCCATCGCATGACTTTGACATTTTTGAAGAGCATTGGTAAGGCATGATGTAGGCTACCTCTCAGTTTGGGTTTATCTGAAGTCTTACCATGATTAAATAGAGTTATGTGTTTGGGGGGATAATACCATTGAGGTGACATGCCTTCTACAGCGTGTCATCCTGGAGGGTCCATGACATTGATGCCTTATTACTGGCAATGTTGACCTTGAGCACTGCTCGAAGTGGTGTTGGCCCTGTTACGCCACTACAATGTTACCGTTTTTTTCTTTTCACAGTTAACTAGAATTTGAGGGTGGGGAAGATATTTGTCATTAACAAGTATATTCTTTGATGAATACTTTGAGATCATGCAAATATCTTATTTTTCCTTACCCTTTTGCTCATTAATTTAGGGTGGAATTCACCCTAAGCAATAATTACTGTGGTGTTCTAATGGTGATTGCACTCATCCCTTCTACATTTATTAATTGGAATTCTTTTTTAAAAAATAGTTGTTCCTTCTCCTTTCTCTCTCTCTTCCTCCCTCCCTCCCTCTCTTCTTCCTCCTTCCCTCTCTGTTCCTTTCTTTCTTTCTCCTTTCTTTAATTAGTATGAACTCACAGATATTTATTTTATTATTTGAATTGCCATCTATTACTATAATTTATTTTGTAGCTCAAATTTCAACTGGTTTGACCTGGGCCATTGGGAGCTCTTTCAAGTTGACTTCCATATCCTTTTTGTCATACCCACCTGGTCCGAATTTTTTCCTTTAGCATCTCCTTACTTTCAGGCACCACACAATGCTTCAGGATTATCTTGTTGTTTTCCCTGCCCCAGCCCTGGAATTATCTGCTTCCCCAAGGATCCCCAGTTCCTTGGATTGACAATGTATTTAGAAACCAAGATTAGAGGATTAGTTGCTCTATTTGCTACTGGGGGCTACAGCTTCTAGTCCCTCTCAGCAGACAAAACAAGGGAATATACACACATATCCACATTTCTTTCTCTATCTATCTGTGCCCTAGTCCGCTAGTGCTGTCATAATGGAATAGCACAGAAAGGGTGGCTTAACACAGAAATTTCTTACAGTTCTGGAAGCTGCAAGTACAGGATTAAGATGTTGACTGGGTTGGTTTCTTCTGAGGCTTCTCTCTCCCTGGGTGGCAGGTGTCCATGGCCTCACACAGCCATGGTCTCTCTTTCTCTCTCTTTTCCTATAAAAATACAGTCATCTTATATGAAGGCCCCATCCTTATGATTCATTTAACTTCAGTCACCTTCTTAAAGGCCCTTTCTCCAAATAAAGTCACATTACGGGTTACAACTTCAACATATGAATTATATAGTCCATAACAATCTGTTTCTATATTTTACTCTGAGTTAATGCCATTACCTCCAATGCCAACCCAATGCCACAGGGTTCATCCCGGAATTTCCTCTTTGCTTATTTGTAATCTCTTGTCTCCAACAATGAGAAATGTGGCACTTATTATCTACAGGATATTTATTGATTTGTTCAACCATAGTGTACGTACAAAGCCCTTCGGAATTCCTAATCCATACCCTTGAGAGAAACAGATTCACCCAACTAAAATGTAGTGGTTTGCTTCTCTTTATATATGGTTCTTTTTATTTTTAGCTTTACAGTATTTGGTCAACACACTGTTTCCCAAAGTTACTAGGTCCCCTTTCTTACTCAACCTTTTGGTATAGTTATATCAACCATTTTAATGCAGTTATGTTCAGTTGTCATGGCCTGAATTTCACCTGGGGTTCTCCTGAAACTGGGGTTGAATTTTTAAATTTACATACTGTAAAATTCACTCTTTGTGGCATATAGTTCTATGATTCTGAGAGATGTATCACATCACCACCCCAAATTCTCTTGTCCTGCCCTTCCTTATACCCCCAATCCCTGACAAGCACTGGGATTTGCTTTCCATCCCCAGAGTCTTGCTTGTTTCATAATCTCATATAAATGGAATCACACAATATGTAACCTTTGGGTCTGGCTTCCTTCACTTGGCAAAGTGTATTTAAGATTTATTCATGTTGGTGTATGACCTAGTAGTGTGTTCCTTTTTGTGGCTGAATAGTATTCCATTGTTGGTAGTACTCATTGTATGGATGTGCCATATTTTAGTGATCCATTCACCTACTGAGAGACATCTAGGCCATTTCCAATTTTTGGTGACTATGAATAAAGCTATAAATATTTGTGTGCAAGGTTTTGGTTGTATGTAAGTTTTCAGTTTGCTTGGGTGAATATCTAGGAGTGGGATTTTTGGTCTTTATAGTAAATGAACATCTAGCTTATAAGAAACTGCTGAACTCTTCTCCCAAGTGGTTGTGCCATTTTCGTTCTTATCAGTAAGTTAGAGAGCTCCATTTGCTTTTAATACTTCTGAGCACATGAGCACTTGGTGTAATGTGCACTTCCCTGATAACTAACCATTTTGAGTATCTTTCCATGTGTGTGCTTGCATATACATCTGCCTTGATGCAGTGTTTTTTCAAGCCTTTTGTCTAGGATTTTATTGTTTAGTTCTTACTAATTTTTTGTTGTTGTTGTTGTTTAAGGAGGCTCCACCCAGCATGGACCCAGTGTGGGGCCCGTACCCGCAGCCCTGAGACCAAGACCTGAAGTGAGACCAAGAGTTGGCCGCTTAACCAACTGTGCCATGCAGGTGCCCCTTATTCTTGTTGAGTTTTGGGAGTTCTTCATATATTCTGGAAACACATCTGTTGTCACATTTATCTTTGGAAATATTTTTTTCCATTTTGTGTCTTGTCTTCTGATTCTCTTAACCGTGTCTTTCTCTGAGCCTTTCTCTGAGCAAAAGTTTTAAATTTTGATAAAGTCTAGTTTATATTTTTTCTTTTATGAATCTTGCTTTGGCTGTCATATCTAAAAACTCTTTACCATACCTAAAGTCAAGCAGGTATTCACCTATGTTATCTTTTAGATCTTGCATAGCCTTGAACTTTACATTTCAGCCTCTGACATATTTTGAAATAATTTTTGTATAAGATGTGCAATATTTGTAATGGTTCATTATTTAATTACTTAATATTTTACATACAGACATCTAACTGTTCCAGAGTTGTTTGTTGAAAAGACTATCTTTTCTTTATTGAATTTCCTTTGTACCTGTCTCAAAAATCAGTTGACTGTGTTTGTGTGTTTATGAGTTCTCTATTCTGTTCTATTGATCTATATGTCAATACCATATTGCCTTGACTATGGTAGCTTTGTACTGAGTCTGGAAATCATAGTGTGTATGCATAACATGAGTCCTGTGACTTTGTTCTTTTGCAGGTTTGTTTCAGCAACTCTAGTACCTTTGTCTTTCCAGATAAATTTTAGAATCACCTTGTTGATCTCCATAAGACTACTGGGGTTGTGTTGGGGATTGTGATGAACCTATAGTAAAAAAGAGGGAACTGACATTTTAACAATATCAAGAAACATGAAATTTGCAAGCATTTTCTAAGGAATTTATATGACATTGGTGTTCATTGCTGCATCTGACCTGATTGTACTATTTTTGCTCAACTTTGTCACTAGTGGCTAAGATTAGCCACAAATATCAGTATTTAACGTTACATAAATGCTTCAGTACTGAAACATATAAACATAAATATACCCTTGATTATTAAGGGATTAGGCTAATAATTCTCCAAAAAATCATGCAATGCTATACATACACAAAGACATATTTGTGCCTATAGTTTTATTATATTTGCAATTAAAAAGAAACTTTCTTTTTTTAACTACTGGAAAACTCCTTGAAAAGACCAAATATGTAGAAATTTGAGTACCTATTAAGGGCTCAGAAATTTGATTGACTAACAGAGCTGTCAAGAATGATTTCACAATTAAAATTAGATTTCCACCACTAACCGTACTATGAAGCAATATAGCGCAGCGGGTAAGATTCCAACTTTGGGTCAAATAGACCTAGGTTTGTGTAATGGCTCCTCATTAACAAAGAATTCTAATATGTCAAAAAGTCCTAATAAATACCAACTTATTTTTTGTGTTAAAGTACTCAGCACAATGTCTGGAACTTGATTCTCAATAAATACTAACTATACTAATAAATGGCTTTTTATCTTAAATGTTTCAAATATTTTTTATTATCACTGATGAAATTCGGTTACACCAAACTCTAAAGAATTCAGAAGCTATAGATCCTAAAGTGTACCTATTCTGGGGGCACCTGGCTGGCTCAGTCTGAAGGGCATGTGACTCTAGATCTTGGGGTCATGAGTTCAAATCCCACAGGGGGTGTAGAGATTACTTAAATAAATAAAACTTTTAAAAAAAGTATATCTATTCTGAAGTGTAGTAACATCTCCAGAAAAACTTCTAATAAAAAAAATAGCTGAATTATTTCCATTGAAATCAGTCTACATACAAGGGATAAATTCATAAATTGTTTTTCAGGGCAGCTCGGGTGGCTCAGTGGTTTAGCGCCGCCTTCAGCCCAGGGCCTGATCCTGGAGACCCGGGATCGAGTCCCACATCGGGTTCCCTGCATGGAGCCTGCTTCTCCCTCTGCCTCTCTCTGTGTCTCTCATGAATAAATAAATAAAATCTTTTAAAAAATTGTTTTTCAGAAAAATTGAAAGTATCAGTGACTGATTTTTAAACAGAACCGGGCAGCCTGATAGTCTAGAATATTCTTTTTCCTTTTTAAAGATTTTATTTATTTATTTGTGTGTGTGTGTGTGTGTGAGAGAGAGAGAGAGAGAGAGCACGCATAAGCAGCAGAGAGGGGCCAAGGGAAAAGCAGACTCCCCGCTGAGCAGGGAGCCCAATGTGGGGTGCGATCCCAGGACCCTGAGATCATGACCTGAGCCGAAGGCAGACACTTCACCAAGTGAGCAAGTCAGGTGCACCAATCTATAGTATTCTTGAACTAATTTCAAGGTAAGAAGGCTCTCTTCAGTTTACAGGCACACACACCTACCTGCACCTTGTGGTGGGTTGAAAAGTGAGACACATTTGGCTTTAGGAATTCATCTGGTTCAGTTTATAAACAATTCTGTACAGTTACTTAAAAAAAAATCCTCTACTCTCTCACTGTTTCTGCATGACTGTAGGAGAAGCTGCCTCTATTGTGCCTCTAGTTTTCATCATCTAGGTAGATGAGCATGCAGACCTGGGTGATATTTGATCAGAAGCAGCACTGGCCACAGAAAAGACCCTATGCAAGGTGTTGGCAAAAGAGGTCCCCATCACCACCTCCAGAGGACCATGTCCTACTTTTAGATCCTACTTTTAGATCCATGATCAGTCACAGTTTCTGGAAACTGAGGACAAAGGGAAGCGGTTTCCAGTCTGGTTTTTCCATTTGGTTCAGGAGCAAGGATAGGGCCACTCCACCTGATTCTCAGCCCAGACAGTTGTGCACGACTTGAGCCTATTGAGCCAGTTTTTCAGGAAGTTCAGGATAGCTCCTCAAAAGCCACGGAGCAACAGCCACCAGTGGGGACCGAGACACAGATTCACTAGGAGTTCAGGAAAGGCGATGGGCCATCGGAGCCCTAGAGGATTTGTCCAGGTGCTCCCAGGCTGGGGGCTCAGGGACCTGGAAGACGCATAGCACCCTGGGCTCTCCATGGTGGGTAACTTCGAGTCTCTCTTCTCCGATTCCATTTCCTGCCTCTAACGGCCACAGCTTGATCGTTGAGACTTAGCCACCCGTGACTGTGGAGGGAAATAGAGGGAAAATTGAGCTGCTGCCTGCATCTCCTCCTCTGGCACCAGGGGCAGGGCCCGAGGTAACTGAACCCCAGCCAGAGCTCGTCACTCACTGTCACCCTTTGTGTTAATACCATTCAGTGAGGATTTGGGACAGAGATTCTGAGAATCTTGCAGGAGAGCTCCTTCTGCGCTTATTTTTTTTTTTCCTTTGAGCTTAGAGATGAGGAGCTGAGTCTGTAGTGGAGAAAGATGAAAGTCATGCATGATAAAAGGGCACTATTTAATCCTAGGGAGGGGGCCAGTGAGTGCACATCGAGAAATGGAGATCGAGGCATGATGGAAGGAGAGGTGTAGTTCCCAAGGGGTTGTCCCTTGTAGACATTCATCTGGGCCCCTCAGTCACCAGGAATCCTACCCTTCGGCCAGTCATCCTACCCTGCCCTGCGCCTCTGTTTTCCTAGTCTTTTAAGTGGGGACACTCTCTACCTAATGAGGATAAAAATGAGGTGAGGATAGCCAGGGTAGCGGAGGTCCTAAAAATACACATCCTATGTCCATGTGCAAAGAACCATGCCTTAAAACTCGATTCTAAAAATCCACTGATAGCTAAAAATACCCTGTTGACACAGGCCTGTCGGCACCCTCTGATTTTTCATTTTACGTGCACAAATTTATGTTTTTCCATTTTCGTTGGCCAGGGTTCTGTTATTTGAAGGTAAGGTGTGGGAAGTCCTTCAGAGGTTCAATGGGAGACAGGGAATCGGATATAGTTTTTCTCTCTGGAAGAAACTTTCATCGAGATTAAAAAAAAAAAATGTTTAGGCTCCGCTTGCTACTGTAACCTCTAGTCTTCTGCCAAATGGCAATACAACAAAGAAAGCCTCCTTTTCAAGTTTCTGGTTAATAAAACAACACAACGCAAGACAAATAAACAGAAACAGAAGGCTGGAGTCGCATAAGTCAGGGAGCACATGTGTGGAGCGAGGAGGAGCGCTCTGCTCCGAAGGCCGGGCCATGTCTTGGGCAGACGGACCACCATACCTCAGCCCAAGATCCCAGACCCACTGTGCAGCCACCCCCCCCAATCCCCCCCAGAAAAGAGTTGACTTGGAAAAGAAATCTCACAAGCAAGTGCTCTTGGTTTTGTTCTTTTGAGGTCCTGTCCTGCCCTGCCCCCCCCAACTTTGGTTTTGCTGCTCATGGAGCTTTGAGTTGGTGATGGGGTTTTTGGACATTGCAGCTCCAGATATGTGGGTTAAATGGGTCTTAACCTGGTGCTGGAAAGTGTGGGTGTCCCTGCAGGGCGGGTGGTGGCCAGTCCTTTGGGAATGTTTGGGTAGAATTGAAGGGGCCGCTGACTTATCAGAGCTGTGAGATCAGCCTTCTCAGGCTTCTGTGCTTGTCTGAGTGACGTGGCTTTCTTAGGACTCACCTGGGAGGGCGGGAGGGCTTGGGGATCTCGTGCTGGGATGAAGTCGAGGGTGGACGTTGCAGGGGAACTGGGTGCACGCAGGGCCAAGGTCTGGGTCTCGTGGTGGGACTGGGAGGTTCCCGCTGTGCTTGCAGCCATCCCTTCCCACCCGGCGTGGGGTCTGAGGGAGCTGGGCACCCCTCAGGAAGTCATGCAAGAGCAGAACCCCCACCCATTCCGTGCGTCTCCCTTCCTCTCTCTTCTCTGACCTATAGGAACGCTGGCTCGCCTCTGGCTTCCTCTGGATGCCCTCCTCCGGGGCCTCCACCAGGATGCACAGAGCAGTGGTTGGCACCTCAGGATTGCGCAGGAGCCCCAAGCCCATGAGGAAAGCATATCCTGGTAGTCATGTTCCCCAGGCTTTCTCAGCTTTTCATCCCTGTCCTCCAGGGACGTCTTCAGGCCAGCACGAGGCAGTATCTATGAATCAGCTGCTGCTCAGATCTGGAAACACAGAGCAAACCCAACACTTGAACTGCTAGGGATTTATGATGTTTCAGAGGAGGAACTGTTCATAAAAAGCTGACGAGCCAACTTCTCTGCAATGTGTTAAATAACAAACCGAAGGTGTAGAGCTGCTTTTTGTTACTCGGAGCAAATGAAATGTCAGGGAAGACCGTGAAGCAGTTGGTGGGATGTCTGAGGCTTTGGAATGAAACTACATGGGATTTTCATCTTTTTGAGGATTTCATGCCTTGAGCTTCTCTTCATTCAGAACTGCTGCTTCTCCTGTTTTAGATATAAATGCCTCTGAGAGGATTCCTGGTCTGTACGAGCCCCCTCTCCTCCTCTGCCCCATTCTCTCCAAGGCTCCTTAAGTCTCACTTCCTTGTTGAGGGCATTATTAGATTCATCTAGAACTCTTTTTTCGGATGATCATCACACACACAAAAAATGTGGAAGCTGGACAATGCCCTCATTAGGAAGTTGTAAGTCCTAAACACCAGTGGGTTTGATGGCGGCCTACCTGCCTACCTTCCCTCTTGAGCGCTTCTTGGCACAGTGCATGCCTCCTCAGGCCCTGCCCAGTTTCTCAGGGATGCCTCAGCCACCCTCAGCTCCAGGGATGGGCTACGATTTGACAACATAAATCAGGGCAGTGCCATTCTCCTTGAGCACATTTAGTTCAAGAGTGGCCATGTGGCCTTATTCTGCTTGGGGCAAAGTGTGCAGAGACTTCTGGGAATGTTCTTTCTCACTTTTAAGAGGAGCAGTAAATAGGCACTTTCTCTCTCTCCATCTCAGTTTCCTCTGGTGGCCGTTTTATGGAAGGTGCCCTGAGAACAGAGTGGATACTCAGAGTGGGGGCAGCTCGAGAGCATCTCAGGGAAATGCAGCCAGAGTCCTGAGTGTGTGTTCTTGGAATCTGCCCAACCTCTGGATGTCCAGTTATATGATAAAATAAATTTCTTTATTTGAAGGAATTTTAAGCCATCTGAGTCAGCTGAAATCATCCTGACCTAAGGGTTTTGACTCTCAGTATGGTGTAAGAGAATTCAGGTAAGGACGGGAGCTCTAGCCTAGAGTCTTAGGCTACCTTGTACTCGTGATGCGTCTGGAGGCAAGTCTGCGTGACCTGCGGCCCTTGATTTCTGTGTCAAAGGGGTGTAACGATCCTTGTGTCTGTGTCACAAGACTGAGTGAGGATCAGATAAGTCAGAGCTTCAAAACATGGCAAACGTTGTTCTTAGCACCATTTGCCAGGTCCGTTTGTTATTCTGTTATGATGAAAATAATAGTGCCTAACTCTGTGAAGACATTATTAAATATCTGGCCCTGTGCTGATGACTTTATTGACTGAGTTCATTTAATCCGTATTGCAATCCCATATAGCATGTTATTATATGCCCTTTTGGCAGATGAATAAAAAGCATTAGAAAAATTAACGTCGTTTACCAATATTATACATCTAGTGACCTATATTTGAGTATAGTATCAATTACGTGAACAATGCCCAGGCCACAGCAATTAGCACCAGCCCCAAGTTCTGTATTAGACTTGTTCCCATTTTTGATGTTTTACCACTCATGCCATCATCATCTAGCTTCCTTTCAATTGCTCCCTAAGTCCTTAAGCTAATAAAAATTTCCCCTTCAGAATGAACTACTCAAGTTAGTTATTGCCCTCGAAAAAGAAATCGTTTCCGTTGGGGTTGGTTTACACCAGACTTCTGAAAGTTTGCGTGTGTGTGTGTGTGTGTGTGTGTGTGTGAGTGTGAGTTGTAAGAATAGTATGTTGGGATATTAATAGTAGTGGTGAGTGCTTTAAATATTTTGATACTATTAAAACAAATGCACTTATTGGGGTAGCATCTGAGATAGTGGCTCACCGGTCACAGATTGCAGCTATAAGTGGATATCGCTGATGCAATACCTTGTACTGGAACATTGAAGGAGGGGACAGATTCACCGTAAGTAGGGAGGGTCTCCCTCCTGGCTACACTGGTAGTTCTCACATGGGGACAGGTTCACACCCCGCCCCCCTGCAGGTGCATCTGGAGATGTTTTGGTTGTCACAACTAAGAAGTAGTGGTGTGCTGTTGGCACCTAGTGGCTGTCGTCCAGGGATGCTACTAAGTAAGTGTCTTCCGCTACGCAGGACAGCCCTCACAACACAGGAGTAGCCAGCTCCAAATGAAAGTAGGGTCGAGGTTGAAAGATCTTGGTCCTGGGATGCCTGGGTGGCTCAGTGGTTGAGCATCTGCCTTCGACTCAGGTCGTGATCCTGGGGTCCTGGGATTGAGTTCTGCATCAGGGTCCCCACAGGGAACCTGCTTCTCTCTCCGCCTATGTCTCTGTTTCTGTCTCTCTCTCTCCGTGTGTCTCATGAATAAATAAATAAATAAGTAATTTTTTAAAAAAAAAAGAAAGAAAAGAAAGAACTTGATCCAAACTATCCAAGGTCTGGTGTTGAGCCTTCCTTTCTATATCATTCTGTTTGGCTAGAAGTCAGGCAACCCATCTTGTTCTAAGGGGTCCGAGTGAGGGTCCTGGAATGTTCGCAGATTGACACCCACACTGAGACTCAGTGACATCTTGGAGCTTGGCTGGGATGTCCTTCTGTTGGAGAAGCTACAGGTTTCTTGCCAGAAACAGATGCCAGAAGACTCTTACCTGAAAGAACTGAGGTCGGCTGGTATACCTCTCGAACAATGTGCAAGGTTCTTCAGGCGTCTCGCTTCTACCGGGCCCCTGGTGCAGTGAGCTCATGGGCCGCGTGGCTGTCTCTGGGTGGACTCCTTTCTTTCCGATGAAGCTGCTCAGGTTTCTTTCTTTTGTCTCAGCCCCTGACATCTTGTAATCTTGACCTCAGCACATTTGCGCCTCTACTGCCAGCCCTGGTCACCATGATCAGGTCTCTGTAGGCTGGAGGGTATGATCATTTTCCTCTCCTCCTTTACTCTGTCTTCTTTGCCCTCGCATACACATGATCTCCAGTTGCACTTATGACCTTCCCTTTGGGTTTACAAGAGCTTAGGTTAGAACTTGACAAAAAGAATAGAACGTTAGAATTTCTCTTCTTTCAATCCTCTTGCTATAGAAGTCCGACTTTTCCTTGAGGCCACGTGGATGCCTCTGCATAACGGAGGAGAGAGTTAGGGCCATGCAACAAAGAAAGAAAAAAGTCACAATGATGAACATGTCAAGATCTTATTTCACTACATCAGAGATTTCATAAGGTTCTTACCACCCCCCCCTTTACCCTTTGGAGTTTAGGAAGGCGGTGGTGGTGGTAGAGGATAGTTTTATGGGTTTAGCCAGATGTTAGGGACATCTGGTGACTAGATGTTTGTTTTCTAAGTGTTTCTGAATGTTAGGCTCAGAAGATGGGAATCAGGAATAGAACGGTGGCTGCTCTGGCCACTCTAATAGGCAGCATTTGCTTTGAGCGTGGAGATTAGGGACAGGAGAGGTGGGTTTGGCCTGGTGGAAGGTAGCTCTTCCCCCTCTGTGCCTCTATTTTTTTTTTTTTTTGAAGACAGGACTCTATCCATCCCTAGTATAATAACCATAATGATTGTAGCAATAATGTACAGAGTGCCTATTATACAACAGGCACTGTACTAGATGCTCTGCTTATGTTTTCTTATTAATATTCAGTTTTCAGAAGCTAGAATTTGTGATGTCTGGTAGAAATGGCTCCTTAACTCTTCTAGACTTTTCAACATTCTTTGTCTCCATTTTTTTTTTGAGGTGGATATCATTCTTTAGACTTCAATGTACAGTTCTCACATTTGGGAATTTTATGTTACCCAAGCCAGTAGAATATTTTTTGTTTATTCATTGTCCATGTGGTGTCAATGGATTGTCTTAATGTATCCACATCCATTAGTCCAGTTCTGCTGGGTTAATGGTATTACCAGTGACTGTGAAAGTCTTTATGTGAAATGAACTTGCCCACCCCAAAGTCAAAACGTGGGACCTTTGCTTCATACATTCCAGACTCTGGCTAGGTGAATCAATTGATATTTTTGAAGAAAGGGCCAGATCTTTCAGAGGAAATATCTTTTGGACTTGAGTCTTTGTATTTGGTGTGTAAATTTATACTTCAGGAAAGGAAATGCTGCCATGAGAATATACTGGGTGTGTGTATTTGAAGGCTGGTGGGAGGGGCACCTGGGTGGCTCAGCAGTTGAGCATCTGCCTTTGGCTCAGGGCATGATCCTGGGGTCTTGGGATCAAGCCCCATATCAGACTCCCCACAGGGAGCCTGCTTCTCCCTCTGCCTGTGTCTCTACCTCTCTCTGTGTGTCTCTCATGAATAAATAAATAAAATCTTTTTAAAAAAATGAAGGCCGGTGGAAGAAGATTGTGAACAGAATTCTATTTCTTCCCAAATACTGTGGGACAATTGTCACAGGAAACTATAGGGGGCTCCTGATGGGAGACTTTCTAGTGTTAGACCGACATTGTTGGTGGGAGTAGCGAGAAAGTTCTGAGGTCAATAGGAAAGAAGCAAAGTTGGATGACAAATGTCGAGGGAAACAAAAATCTAGAGTCTTTCAAAGGAAAGAGTAGGGGGTTGAATATTAGTAGAAGGAAAAGTCTTAAGTTTCAGGAGATAGGAAAAAATCTTGACTCAGGGGCCAGAGGCCAGTGGTTTAGTGAGGGTCTGGAAAAATCTGGGAGATGCAGATCCAGAAAAAAACCCTTGTCAGTGGTTCGGGTTCTGCTGGCCTTCCAGATACTACCCCCCATCCCAACTGTTACAGTGGAGCAACTCTGGCACGATTCAGTGCAGAATCTGATTATGATCAGTGATAAAAGGCTGGGGAATTGGTGGTACAAAGGAGCCTGTGTCCTGGGGGCTCTCCTGACCTCTATGCTCTAAGAGGATATCTCCGTTATTTGAAGACTGGAGACTTATCACAGCTTAGAGGATTTGCAAGGGATTTGACGGCTGGATGGAGTGGGCAGGCTTACTGTGCTCAGATGGGCACCACTGGGCCGTGACATCTTTTCTTAAACTAAGGGGAAGGATTTGATTTGTCAGGAGGGTCCTCAGCTTCAGAGAATGGGAAGGGATATAGAGTGGAATGAATAGGAATAAGGCAGACGGTGGAAGCCTGGAAATTTCTCCGTACAATGTCGTGAGCATACCTCTTCTGCTTTTGGGAAAAGAAACTTATCTTAAGGAAAAAAATTAGCATAAGGAGTTTTGAAAAAGTTTATGAAATGGGACACCTAGATGGCTCAGTCGGCTGAGCGCTGGGCTTTTGATTTTGACTCAGGTCATGATCTCAGGGTTGTGGGATTGAGCCCCACATCAGGCTCTGTGCTCCGTGGGGAAACTACTTGGGATTCTCTCTCTCTCCCTCTCCCTTTGCTCCCCCTCTGCCCACCACTTCACTCTCTGTCTCTCAAATAAATAAATTTTAAAAAGAAAAAGTTGGGCAGCCCGGGTGGCTCAGCGGTTTAGTGCTGCCTTCAGCCCAGGGCATGATCCTGGAGACCCGGGATTGAGTCCCATGTCAGGCTCCCTGCATGGAGCCTGCTTCTTCCTCTGCCTGTGTCTCTGCCATTCTCTCTCTCTCTCTCTCTCTCTCTCTGTGTCTCACGAATAAATAAATAAAATCTTAAAAAAATAGAAAAAAGAAAAAGTTTATGAAGCAACTCTGAAGAGCAAAATTTCCATAAATAATTTGCATCTTATTTGTTTTTCCAAAATCCTTACTTTCAGTGTCTCAGCCAGAGATATCAAAAATGGACTGTAAACCAGGACCCCTACTTTTGTCATCCTATAGAGGGAAAGGCTTTTTTTTTTTCAAATTTGGAAATCTTAAAAATAAACAGAATAATTTGCGAGTGAATCTTTACAATAAATAAAGAAAGCAGAATGATTACCTTTTGTGATATAAAATTTCATGTATATTAAATATTCTTACCACTTAGAATCAACCAAATACTTTCAGCTCTGTAAAGTTTCCATTATTTCACTTAACCAGAGAAATCTGCCAGCTAATATTTTACTAAGCCTGAAAATATTTTAACTAGCCCTTTCCATATCTATCAAGTTCAAAGGGATGATATAATTCATGTATCAATACGCCATAAAGTCTAGTCCTAGAAATGTGGATTATATTTTCAATATTTATTAAAATTTTTTGTCTATGGGCTGACTTATTTTAAGCCCATGGGCATGTGCTTTTATTGCATGGTAGGCTTAATTCATACGCTCAGTCTAGATGACTCTAGGATCTTGCCGCTCATGAAGATCATTTAAGATGAAAGGCATTAAAATAAGGTAGACTTTAGATAGCTAAGCATCTGTTTAATTCAGTCCTTCTTCTCTATTACTTATTTCTGGTGCTGGGCATCAAAGAAAAAAATAAAAAGTCGGCACTGTTCTCTTAAAAATACGTCAAGGCCCCCAACTCTTTAACAACACAGGAAATGTCAAATATTATATGGATATAAATAACTCAGTAAAACACGGTTACAGGAACATCTGGCTTTGCACAGTTCCACGCACTCGGCTGGCGCAAAGATATTTCAGTAATACTATCCAGTCGTTGGGTTGTGTGACACTGTGGGGCACAGAAGGGAATTTGAGTGTCGAGTGAAAAATGTGCTTGTAAAAGGGTCTGAGTTGTTGTTTGTCTAATCCGTCCTAATCTGTTCAGTCATTTGCTCAGGGCGGGGGGGGGGGCTCTTCAGAGGGAATACTGACCCCCTCTGGAAGCTGGTCTCTTAGACAGATACCCCCAGCGCCCCAGGGTTAGGGATGGAGGGCAGAAGGTTAACGACCCTCAGGACACAGGCTGCCCTGATGATAACTGGAGAGATCATTTTTAAAAGGGACATCTTAATTTTCTGAGGAACATGCCGCTTTATTTCGGTTCTAACCTTGTGGAAACAATCCGAAGGGGAAAACGGTGACAACACCTCCTTTGTTCCTGCCAGCTTTGCCTTTTGCCCCGCTCGACTCCACTGTTCGGTCTCCCTTCTCTCCTTACGGCATCACGTTCCCCACCGTGGGCTTTCCTTTTCTTTTTAAGATCTGACTTCCTTGGGTGTTGGGCAAACTACCGTTTGGGGTAGGCGGTTTGTGCAATGCAGACTACTTGGTGTTCATTTTACTTACACAGCCTTAAAAGAGAAAGTAAAACCCCCAAATAGATACACACAAGAACTTCACACAAGGCACGAAGGGCCTATGGTTTTCCTCTACGTCTAAATTACGATGCTCGGCATCATCAAGAGTAAGAGAGAGCAGCAGTATCCCCCTCCAAGGGAGGCAAAGCCAGATGTCAATGAGAGGTATATCTTGGATCCCTTTGGGCTCATTCTCAAGTAAATTTTTAATTTCTTTATTCTTCAAATATTGAGTAATGACCATGGGCCAAGCACGTGGTAGGTAAAAAGTCAAGGCCCTTCCTTGTCTTCAAGGAGCTTAGAGTCCACATGGAAATCAACAGTAGCCTAGATCAGACTACAGCATAATATATAAATATTATAAATATAATAAAAAAATAAAGTGAACCACTGCAAAAAAAAGAAATTCCAGGTAAAGATAACTTGCCTAAATATCCTACGAAATTCTTGGATATCTAGATGTATTGATATCTTTCTATCCCTTCAGGAGACTTTCTGGAAATCACTTGATCGTGAGAATCAAGTCTCCATGGTGCAAGCATGGGTAGCTGAATGGCAGTGCTGCCCAGCACTAGAACAGGAAGTGGAGGTGAGGCTGATTTCTCTCTGAGGCAGCTGGGGCGATGGTATTGAGATGAAAGATATCCCCTTCACTTGGAGGATGGTGGGTAAGGGTAAAGGTGCGTGGTAATCGGGCTCCCAGAGACCCACAGTGTTACCCTCAAGGCATTGTGTGTGTGTGTGTTCTTTCTCTTATGACCTTATTTTATTCATTCATTAATTGGTTAATTCTACTACTGTCTGTTTAGAGAGCACCTTCTAGGAATGAAGATGTGAGGGAAGAAAACAATCCCTTGCTTTTGAGGAGCTCCGGCAGGTGGAGGAAATCCACGTATATACACCAGGACAGCACAGTGGTGTTCAGGATCCGTGCTAGAGACTAGCAGGAGAGAACCATCAGGTTAGGACGCAAAACCCCGAGGTGGGTGGGTGACCATCATCCGATAGGTCAGAGAAATTCTCACACTAATTATTCAAACAATAAATTGCATTCTCATTCAAAACTATCTTGATTGGCTGCATAATTTACTTACAATAATTGGAAAATTTCTCAATACCTCTTCACTACGTTCTTCTTCGTAGACTTGGCTTTAAAACGGTGATTAGTGAGTCAGCTGGATTACAGACCCCTCCTGGGCTATGTGCTTGGTCTTCTAGAACCTTGAGAGGGTGCTTTCTTGGGTTTATTCATTTGTGGGGTCCCAGCCCCCCCACACCCAGCCTGGCCCTGGCTGAGCACTGTTGAGTGTCACTTACCAACCTGCTTTTCGACCGCTTCTAACGCTCGCTTTCTCCTTTCCCTTCCCATTCTACTCCAGAAACTTGACAGAGCAAACTGCCTTCAGACACCATTGAGATCGTGACACAGGCCAGTACACTTCAGGAAATTCAAACTGACAGAAACCCCGGCCTTCTGCTATTGCAAAAGTGGCTTGGTGTAGCAAGACGCCAGCTCAGAGCCATGGGCTGCAACTAAAGGTTCTTGACCCTCTCTGCAGAGAAGGGAGTGCCTGGGGGGCTGAAAGCTTTGGCAGGGTTGAGATAAACAGTCAGGTTAAGGCATTTTTCATCTGTTTCACCAGATCTCATTATATTGTCAAACAAGACTGCAGGGCTCACAAGAAACAGCGACGGTATTCTTGTTGAGCGTTGGGGTAAGAAGTAAGAATTTTTTTTTTTTCCACTAAGGTTAATTCCCCTGATGCTGGGATGCCAGGCTCAGTTGTCACTAGGATGAAGATGAGGGCCCAAGAGGGTGAGCTCTCGGAGCCTTTGAAGGAAAGCCTGATGGCACCTCACCTAGCCCTGCCCTGCCTGGTCTTAGCAACAAAAGAGGATTTAGCAATAGGCTTGCCTACATCCTATGCAGAGAGCTCCCTCCCTTAGGACCCCTACATGACATAAACAGAACATAAACTGTCTGTAATTGCATTTTCCTCCTGGTGTCATTGTCTTACAGTCTCCTTTGTTGACTCCAGGAAAATGCCACCCTGCTTTTATATATATATATATATATATATATATATATATATATATATATATATATAACTTCTCTCACCTTTTCCAGGTTGAGTTAAATGTAGCAATCGCTTAGTCCTGATGATGGTCAAGTTAGCTGAATTACCACGCTACCCAGCCATGAGTCCAAATTGTCTAGAAGAGTGGTAATCCATGTGAGAATACTTAGAGAGTTTAGTCCTCTGAAGAGGTCTTACCGAAATAGAACATCTGTATTTGAGAAAATCCGAAGCAAATGTCTGGAAAGTGACTTCTTTCATTAGCCACTAACTTCAATCATAATCTTGTTTTATATTTGAATAGCGCATTCATTCTCATAGCTCACTTTTTTTTTTTCATCACAGAACATAGATTTACAATTTTTAAAGCTGTTCTGTCTTCATTTAGAGATATTTACTGAGTTACTAGCTTGTGAGGATGATCTTACTACGTTCCTCTCCTGCTTTTGCTATAATGATTTTAAGCCTTGTCTGTCCCTCCTGCACCTCTAGTGCCCCCAGCCCCCATGTCACCTCCTGCTCTATAGGTGATCTATATCTCTTTCACTGAGACAATGGAAGCCATCAAGCTGGGAACACCTTTCACTTCCTGCCACCAAATCTGCATCCTATATCTGCCTCCATGTCACCCCTCTTCCTTCTTATGACGAGTCTTTAAGTAGCTATTTTACAGGGCAGGAAACGTGCAGAATGACCTGGAGAACTGTCCAATATCTTATAGGAAGTAAAAGGTGGTGGTAGGATTTGAACTCACGTCTCCTGATTTTTGGTCTCAGTGCACTTCTTCCTCCTTTCATTTTTTAATAGACTTTATTTTTTTTAAGAACAGTTTTAGATTTATAATAAATTGAGAGAAAGGTACAATGATTTCCCATATGCCTCCTGCTCCCACAATTATTGGCATCACTTACCAAATGGTGCTTTTTTTTTTTTTTTTTTTTTAGACAAAGATGAACCTTCATTGACACATAATCACTCAGAGTCCATAATTTACCTAAGGGGTCATTCTTGATATTGTATATTCATTGTGTTGGGACTAACATATAATAACATGTATCTATTGTTATAATGTTCTATAGACTATTATCATTGCCCTGAAAATCCTCTGTGCTCTGCCTAATTCATCTCCACCTCCATTTTCCGGCAACCACTGATCTTTTATTGTCTCCATAGTTTTGCCCTTTTCAGATGTCATATAGTTGGAATCACGGTATGTGGCCTTCTTGGATTGGCTTCTTTCACCTAGAAATATGCATTTAAGGTTCCTTTGTGTCTTTCCATTGCCTACAGTCATTTCTTTTTAGAGCTGAATGATGTTCCATTGTCTGGATATATCGCAGTTTATCCGTCCATCTACTGAAGGGTATCTTGGTTGCTTCCAAGCTTAGTAATTATGAACAAAGCTACTACAAACATCTGGGCAGGTTGTTGTGTGGACACAGGTTTTCAACTTTTTTGGGTAAACACCAAAGAGCACAATTGCTGGACTGCATGGTAACAGTACATTTGGTTTTGTTAGAAACTACCCAAGTATCTTCCAAAGTTCTGTACTATTTTGCATACCCATTAGCAATTAATGAGAGTTCCTATTTAGTCCACATCCTTGGCAGCATTAGGTTTTGTCAGTGTTCTTGATCTGGTCATTCTAACAGGTCTGTAGTTGTATCGTTTTTTTGTTGTTGTTGTTGTTTGTTTGTTTTTTTGCATTTGCATTTCTCTGATGACTTATGAAGTGGAGCATCTCTTCATATGCATATTTGCCATCTGCATATCTTCTTTGGTGAGGTGTCTGTTAGAGTCTTTGGCCCATTTTTAAAAGCAGGCTGTTTGTTTTCTCCTTGTTGAGTTTTAAGAGTTATTTGTAGATGTTAGATAATAGTCCTTTATCAGGTGTGTCTTTTGCCAATATTTTCTCCCAGTCTGGCACTTGTCTTCTCATTCTTTTGATACAGGCTTTCACAGAGCAGAAAGTTTTAATTTTAATGAAGCCCAGCTTACCAATTATCTCTTTCAGACTTTACACCATTGTGCTGTATCTAAAAAGGCATCACCATACCCAAGGTCGTTTAGGTTTTCTCCTGTGTTATTTTCTTTTTTTTTTCCTGTGTTATTTTCTACATGTTTATAGTTTTGCATTTAAGCCTATGATCCATTTTGAGTTAATTTTTGTGAAGGGTGCAAAGTTTGTGTCTAGATTTGCTGTTTGGCATGTGGATAACCACTTGTTCTAGCACCATTGTTGGCAAGACTGTTTTTGCCCCATTGTATTCTCTTTGTACCTTTGTCGAAGTTTACATCATTATACTTCTATGGGTTTATTTTTGGGCTATTCTGTCCCATTGATGATTTGTCTATTCTTTTGCCATTACCACACTGTTTTGATTACTGTAGCTTTATAGTAAGTCTTAAAGTTGAGCAATGTCAGTCTTCTAACTTTGTTCTTTTCCTTCCATATTATGTTGGCTATTCTGGGTCTTTTGCCTCTCCCTGGGAATCAATCGGTTGATATCTATAAAATAACCTGCTGAGATTTTGATTGGGATTGCCTTGAATCTAGAGGTCAAGTTAGGAAGGTTTGACATCTTGGCAATACTGAGTCTTCCTATTCACGGATATTTCTCCATTTATTTTGTTCTTTGGCTTTATTCATCAGAGTTTTGTAGTTTTCCTCATAGATATCTTATGTATATGTCAGACTTATACCAAAGTGTTTTAGTTCATTGGGTGAGAGTGTAAATGATTGGTGTTTCTAATTTAAATCCAACTTGTTTGTTGTTGGTATACAGGAAAGCAATTGACTTTTGTATAATAACCGTGTATCCTACAATCTTGCTATCTAATCTCTTATTAGTTCCAGGAGTTTTCCCCTTGATTCTTTTGGATATTCTACATAGACAAGCATGTCATCTAGGAACAAAGATAGCTTTATGTCTTGCTTCCCAATCTTATACCTTTTCCTTTTTTATTGCATGAATATTTTATCCAGTATGATGTTGCAAAGAAGTGGTGAGAAGGGAACATCCTTGTCTTGCCTCAATGCCCCTTTCCCTGCATTGTAGTGCCTTTTAATCTTTTAAATTAGGTAAGCAAGTATTTTATTTTTAAATGTTTACAACAGACATGTCCATCAACTGTTCATTCCCTCTTTGTCCATTTCCAATGGCCCTAAATTTGTGGTTGTCACTGCAGTCATTTCACCATCATGAGGGAAGTCAATCTGGGCAGGAAGCTAAACAGAGAAATAGACCAAACACAAAATGTTTGCAGGAAATGAAGCCAAGGCCTTCGTTAAACCATAATCAAACCTTCTCAGTTATGTTACTCATAGATTCCTGTCATTTCTGAACCACTTTTAGGTTTTCTGTCACCTATAACACAGAGCATAATTGACTGACACAACTTTTGCTGATTAATATATTTTTCTTACAAATAATTCAGAAAATTCTGAAAAATATAAGGAAGAAAATAAAAATCACCCTAATTGCACAACCCAGAACAATTATTATTAACATTTTGGGGATTTCATTTCAGTTTTTATTGAGGAGAAATTAGAAATTAAGATTATTATACAGAAAAGCTTTATTGCTTATTTTTTTCCCAAAAGCTACATGAAAATTTACACAATCCTATGTAATCATTACGAAAAATTTTTTAAATGGCATCATATTCCAACCATTGATATAATTTTTCAAAGTTGTTGAAATGGAACTTAGTTTTGCATACTCCTTTGTAATGTCCTCAATTTCACTTTTTATCACTTGTGTTATATAAGATAGATTTAGATTTCATTACACAATCATTTATTGGACACTTACTACATGCCAGGGATAGGCTGTGGGGCTAATTCCTGCCCTCATGGGGCTCACAGTCGGGGTGGCGGGGAGGCAGGCATCTATCAGAAACCACAAAGATAAGTTCATTATTACACAGTGAGGCTTATGTTAAAGGAGAGGAAATGTGCATGATGTTAGAATGGTGTAGAATACAGGTAGGCCTGTGGATAGAGAGGAAGGAGGGGTGTGAAGTGAAGGGAAGTGCTCCAGGCAGAAAGCAGGTTGAGTGGATTAGGCAAAGAAAGCTAGAATGAGAGAGGGGAATGGGATAGGGGAGACTCTTCTCTGCAGAGGAAAACACAGTGGGTAAAGGTCATGTGTCAGGAGGTAGGTAAGCACATTTGAGGAACAGGAAGGTCAAGATGGTTGAAATGTAAGGATGGGAGAGGAGGGTGAGGCTGAGAGAGAATGAGGTAAGGCTGAGAAGGGAAAGTGGTGGTGAGGCTGATAAGGGAGGATGGGGGTGAGGCCCAGAGGAGGTATATGGTGAGGCTGAGAGGAAGAGTGGAAGAGAAGTTGATAGGAAGAGAGGGACCCGGCCAGGAAGGACCTTCTCTTTTCTCTTAATTTTTTTTTTTTTCTGGGGCACATGGATGGCTCAGTTGGTTAGGTGTCTGCCTTCAGCTCAGGTCATGATCCCAGGGGTCCTGGGATGGAGCCCCACTTTGGGCTTCCTGCTCACTGAGGAGCCTGCTTCTCGCCCTTCCTCTGCTCTTCCCCTCACTTATGCTCTCTCCCACTCAGTCTCACTCTCTCTCTCTCTTAAGTAAATAAATAAAATCTTTTTTAAAAAATAAAAAAATAATAATTTTATTTTGTTTTATCCTGACTGAGACAAGCGGGAGTCTTCAAAGACTTTTGGTGGGGAACTGATAGTATTGATATGGGGCTTGCAAAGCTTATTGATGACACGGTAGGTAGGAGGTTACTGGTGGTGAGCTCTACCACCTTTGAGAGAGATGTAGCTGCTGGTTTGGGCAAGTGGTAGAGGAGAAGTTGTGGGTAGGAGATGTTGATTCTTATGGAGAGGGCCTGGTGACAGGTGGATGTGGTGAGTGGAAGAGACACCTTGTTTCTGGGTTCATGGGAATGGATGGAGGGGTGCACCAAGAGAGAGGGTCACAAGTATAGTGTGGACCAGGAGAGGCTGAGGCAATGGAGCTGTCATGGGCCGTGTGCCCTGCAGCTCTAGACAGGTCTAGGCTGGAGAAACACATTGTAAATCACCAAAAACAAGATCGAAATTGCAATCACGGGCATGGAGGAGATTGTCTTTTATGAAGGAGAATGTAAGTGAGATTCCTAATTACAAAATGGTTTAAGGTAGGTCTTCAGTAGTACCAACTTTTTTTTTTTTTTAACTGAAGTATAGCTGACATACAATATTAGTTTCGGGTATACAACATAGTGATACAACATTTATACACATTACAAAATTATCACCATGGTAAGTGTAGTTACCATCTGTCACCAAACAGTTATTATGGTGTAACTGACTTGTCACTATATTACTTTTCATCCCAATGACTTACTGATTTTATAACTGGGAGCTTGTATCTCCTTCATCTGTTTCACCCATTCCCCTTCCCAGCTGCTCCCTCTGTGGCATCCACCAATTTGTTCTCTGTATTTACAAGTCTGTTTTCTGTTTTGGTTTTGTTGGTTTTGTTTTTTGATTCCACATATAAACAAACTCATGGCATTGGTTTATCTTTGTCTGACTTAATTTACTTGGCAGAATATCCTCTAGGTTCATCCACATTGTCACAAGTGGTAAGATCTCAAGCTTTTTTATGGCTGAGTAATATTCCAGTGTGTGTGTGTGTGTGTGTGTGTGTGTGTGTGTGCGCACGCACGCACGTATGCATTTTGTCCACTTATCTATCAGTGGATGCTTGGGTTGCTCAGGAGCATCAACTTTTTTTTTAATAAATTAATTTTTATTGGTGTTCAATTTACCAACATACAGAATAACACCCAGTGCTCATCCCGTCAAGTGTCCCCTTCAGTGTCCGTCACCCATTCACCCCCATCCCCCCACCCTCCTCCCCTTACACCACCCCTAGTTCATTTCCCAGAGTTAGGAGTCTTTATGTTCTGTCTCCCTTCCTGATATTTCCCACACATTTCTTCTCCCTTCTTTTATATTCCCTTTCACTATTATTTATATTCCCCAAATGAATGAGGACATACACTGTTTGTCCTTCTCCAATTGACTTACTGCACTCAGTGTAATATCCTCCAGTTCCATCCACGTTGAAGCAAATGGTGGGTATTTGTCGTTTCTAATGGCTGAGTAATATTCCATTGTATACATAAACCACATCTTCTTTATCCATTCATCTTTCAATGGACACCGACGCTCCTTCCACAGTTTGGCTATTGTGGACATTGCTGCTAGAAACATCAGGGAGGAGCATCAACTTTTGATCGCTGGATGGGAAGGATAAATCTCCAAGAAGCAGCAGAGAAGTCCAAGAAGAAGCTGAACAGTGCGGAGTCTCGGTGTTGAAAGGAAGAGAGTGTGTCAAGAGATGCAGGGTCCTAATAAACACCTAGAGCAGCAGAGAGGTCGGCATAGATGTGTACTGAAACATGCTTTTGGATGTTGTGGCATTTGGGCTTTTAGTGACTTTAGCAAGACCTATTTCAGGGACGTGATGGGGTCAGAAGCCTGGTTGTGATTTGAGGAAAGGTTAGGAGAAAAAGGAATGGAAGCACATTTCATGAAAAACTTCTTAGTAATTTTACTGAGAAGTGGAGCGGAGAGTTAGGGCTAATGTGGTTCTCAGCCTTGCCTGTACGCTAGAATTATGTGAAATGCTTTTAAAAACCCCATTGCCAAGGTCATTCTCCAGACCAACTAAATTGGAATCTCTGGGAGTTGGACCCAAGCACTGGGACAGTTCATAAAGCTCCCAGGTGGCTCTAATGTGCAACCCAAATTGGCAATTACCAGGTTAAAAGGAGATGTGGGGTTGAAATGATATACAAATCTATTTTAAGGATTTGCAGGGACTCGAACGTGCTTAATTGTTGATAGGAGGGGTCCAGGTGGGAGGGAAGAGAAGGCACCGTTGTGTGTGTAATCTGGAGCTGCAGGGGAAAGAAACACGGCCACAGTGGAATGCGTTATGCTTTTAACTGCACCATTGGTTACCTTGACATTTAGAAAAATATTTTAATCTGCATTTCTTTAATTACCCAAAGTCAAGAGTAAAGTTGCTTTCTGAAGCACTTCCTATAGGAAATAATGCAGCTAAGCATTTTCCATACACCTTTTCTTCCTTTTCCTGAGTTTTTAAGCCACATAATGGTTGCAAAATCATTATTTTTTTTACATCCTGCACGTTCCTTTTTAAAAACCTCTTCTGACATTTGCATTTAGTTCTGCAACCGTGGTTTAAGGCAATTGTTTAGAGTTAACTCTATATGTAATTTGTTAAAATGCTGTGTGCTGGTGTGATGCTTTTATGACATCCCCACTCCTGGGTTTTGAAATCGCTCCTTCATTTGGTATGTTTGTTCAAAAAAGGCATACAGCATGGTATTTTCTGAACTCTTGAATAACTGAAAATATTTCTTATTACCTTCACAAGTGAAAGACAACAGCAGTGAGCATGGAATTCTTGTATTTCAACATTCTCCACAAATACTCTGCCGATATTGTTTACTGTTCCACTCTAGGTAGCTTGGTTTTCTACCTATGTACCTACAGGGTGTTTTCCTGTTATCTTATGTTTATAATAAATTCCCAGGACATGCCTCTTTTTTGTAGATTTAGCTTGGGACATGGTGAAAGCTTTTGGTTTCAAGGACATTTGAACCTCCTAAAAAAAAAGTGTTCTTTAGTCACGATTCCAATTATTACTCTCATTCCAGCAGTTTGGGTTTATTCCTTGGGGGTCACTCAGCCTTAGACAAAAACATCACCCTTTGTCATCTACGTCTCTTATTTTTTCTCTGTTTTCAGTTGACCATTTTCCTTTGCAGTCTGAAAGAACTTTTCAAGTTCATTCTCCAGTTACTAATTTTTTTCCTGCAATTTCCACTCTCCATTTTCCTGCCTTCAATGTAATTCTGAGACTATATTTTTCATTAGTTTGCAATCTTCTGTATTCTGACTCATGTCCTCTTAATCTTTTTGTTTTCTTTCCAAAATCATTTGCTGTGTCTCCTTGGGTGCACTGTTACTCTGTCAAAGAGACTGTATATTCTGGCATTCTATTGAAGCCACCATGTTAGAGGCTTGCAATGTTTCAGAGCCTTTATGATGATGTACCTTTTCTCGTGCTCTGTAACTTTTCCCCCCCCACAAGACCCGTGGCTAACCAAACAAAATGTTTGCCAATATTCAGTATGCAGATTGCCTGTGTATGCCCTTTGTATCCTTAGGCATGAGTTCAATTCCCTGTTTATTTCAACAGGTATATGTGTCAGGCTGGTATAGACTCAATGTCTGCTAGTTCCTCAGCCAGCTTCCTTAACTGGCATGAGAAAGCATCTTCTAGTGCCCGTAGTTTACTCTTCTCTGCCAAGCTGAACACAGAGGCTGTGTGAACCCCTTTAAGGTCCAGCAGGTGAGGCCATGGGGACTCGCTTTGCTTGTCTATGTTCCCTCACTGGGCTTTTCTTCTGAGGCTCAGGCCTCACAGAAGGCAATGGGCTGCTTCTAGTCCTCACACCCAGCTTGTCACTTTTTTTTTTTTTTCAGATTTGCAACCTCTAAGTAGTTGTGTAAGCAAGTCCTTGAGTGCGAGGGGGGTTTGGGGAAGTGACACACTTAGGGAGGAAAATGCTGCATGACAGAGGGGGGCAGCTCACTGGCTTCCCTACTGATCCTGATCTTGTAACCCTGAAGCAAAGTGGAGAGATGAGCAGATGGATTTGCCTTGTTCCCCGCCCTGTGGACTGCTTTCATCAGCCAAGTTCTATAGGGTCTGTAGACAGTGGGTCTCCTCAGATTGATCAATAGTCTTAAATGTTGGTATCGTGAATTTTTGTCTTTTTCTCTCTTAATAAGAATGTTAAATGAGAGGCTGGCAAAGTTTTCATTGAGGGACTTAAATTGAGGCCAGATGTCATTTTGTACTTTTCTTTTACAATTTGAGTGGTGGTACCATAGAAATAAATCTTAATCAAGTAAGATGAAAGCTTTGGGCAAAGGTGAGGACATGGTGAGAGCCAGCCTGATGATATGCAGCAGGTGGCTTGCGTACTGTGCCCCTCAGCATGGGATCAACTTTTCTTTTTGCTGCACTCTGAAGGACTTACAATTCCATACTCTCTTGTGCCTCTTAGACTGTGTAGATCTCTCCTTTCTGGGGAATTCTGAGAACTCGTCCATCTCCTAAAACTATTCCATTCCTTCTAGCAGAATGCTGAGAAATGAGTGCTACAGCCCAGTGTTTATAGCAGCAAGTCCACAATAGCCACACTATGGAAGGAGCCCAGATGTCCATCGACATATGAATGCTGCAACCACTCTGGAAAATGGTATAGAGGTTCTCCAAAAAGTTGAAAGTAGAGCTACCATATGACCCAGTAATTGCACTGCTGGGTATTTACCCCAAAGATACAAATGTAGTGATATGAAGGGGCACCTGTACCCCAGTGTTTACAGCAGCAATGTCCATAAGAGCCAAGCTGTGGGAAGAGCCCAGATGTCCATTGACAGATGAATGGATAAAGAAGATGTGATATATATATCAAAGAGAATGAAGTGTTACCATTTGCTACAATGTGGTTGGAGCAAAAGGGTATTATGCTAAGCAGAATGAGTCAGTCACAGAAAGACAAATACCATATGATTTCACTCATATGTGGAATTTAAGAAATAAAACGGATGAACACAGGGGCAGGGAGGGAAAAATAAAATAAGAGGAAATCAGAGAGGGAGACAAACTATAAAAGTCTCTTAACTCTAGGAAACAAACTGAGGGTTCCTGGAGGGGAGGGGGTGGGGGAATGGGGGTGACTGGGTGATGGACATTAAGGAATGTGATGAGCATTGGGTATTGTATGCAACTGATGAATCACTAAGCTCTACCTCTGAAACTAATAAAAGAAGGAAAGAAAGGAAAGAAAGAAGAAAGAAAGAAAGAAAGAAAGAAAGAAAGAAAGAAAGAAAGAAAGAAAGAAAGAAAGAAAGAAAGGAGTGCAGCAGCATCTAATTGTGTGGGAAGAAGTTAGAAGTCAGGGTGCTGGCAGACTGAGACCCTTGGGTGTGCCTGAATAAGACAAATGGGTGCCTACCAGACATTGCATAGACTTTGCTGGCTCCCTGTTAGAAATACCTATGGATCAACAGAAGGGAGTTGCCTGGAGGTCTTGCCAGAGTATTTGCGAGAAACACCAAGAGTATTTAGAAGTCAGAGACTATTCCGTTGATTTAATAGTAGCCAATATTTACTGAGAACCTACCATGTATCAGGCACTGAAATAGGTATTGGGGATACAACAATCAGCATGATACATTCTCTGCCCTTAAGCAACCTGCAGTTTATTGGTGGGGAAAGACAAGTATTCAGGAAATGATGTGTTGAGACCTGAAATTGAGGTAAGTCTACGGTACTATGAGTGAGCAACGGAGGGGACTGTTGAATTAATCTCAGTAAATTGCTGAAAAAAGTGATGCATAAACTCTAGAAAGAGAAAAGCACACATAGGAGAGAGTTGATACTTTTAAAAGTTCTATTATTGAAGAATATATTCTTGAGTTGAAAGAAGACCTAAATCTGCAAAATCAAAGGAGGCACCCAGATCCACCCATGTTAAAATTTTTAAACTATGTATGTATGTATGTATGTATGTGTATTTATTTATTTATTTGAAAGAGAGCAAGCAGTGGGGAAGGGCAGAGGGAGAGGGAGAGAGAGAATCTCAAGCAGACTTCCCACCAAGCACAGAGCCCGATATGGAGCTCAATCCCATGACCCTGAGATCATGACCTGAGCTGAAACCAAGAGTCAGACGCTCAACCAACTGAGCCACCAGGTGCCTCCAAGTACCTTAAAAAAGGGACACATGTGTTGAGCAGTGCACAGCCCAGGTTCTATAGCCAGATAGTTTATTTGCCTTTGAAGTCTGGCTCCACCATTTATGTGATGTTTGAATTTAGGCCATCCACTTCATCACTGGGCCTCAATTTTCCCATCTGTAAAACGGAAATAACAATAACATTTACTTCAAAATGTTGTTGTAAGTATTAAATGATTTAATACATGAAAGTTGTTTAGATTAGTGCCCAGCATATAGTAGGTGCTCAATAAATATTAGGTGCTCAGCACCTAATTATAAAATTAGGTAAAATTAAAATTATAGAACTTCAAAGTAAAGGAGAAAATGCATTGATTTCCAAATGAAAAGAACACATTATACATTAAGTGAGAAGCAATCAGACTCGCATCTGACTTCTTATCTATACCAACGGAACTTAGGAGGTGGTCAAAGAACCCAACAATAACAAATCTGAGCAGAACCCACCTGGATTAAAAGTCTTCTTTTTGGTCATGTACAGTACATGCTAAATAATGATTCAGAAAAGAAAGTATAGATCATACTGATTGCAAGGTGCATTTTAACAACATCCTGAAAGTAAATCTTAACAAAATGAGTTGGTAAAATGGGGAAGGAAAAACATCATAAAAATAACTTTTGGGGTAAAGAGGAGTAAGGGGAAGGAAAATTTTTCAAATATCCCATATGGGAACTTGGAGAGAAGTAGGAGAAAAGGCCATGTTGGCAAGAGAAATTGTTGGTGTTTTGACTGATATGATGACAAAGATGCCAGATAAGGGTGCTGGGAAAAGAAAAACACTAATTGACTTTCTCCTTTTAGCATTCACTTTAATTTAGGGTTTTGATAAGCTACATTCAAAATGTTTATGCTTTGAGTACAATTACCTTTTTTTTTTTTTTTTAAGTAGGCTCCATGCTGGGTGAGGAGAGCCCAAAGTGGGGCTTGAACTCATGACTCTGAGACCAAGACCTGAGCTGAGATCGAAAGTCAGGTGCTTACCAACTGAACCACCCAGGTGCCTTAGGTACAATTACCTTTTTTCTTTAGGTTAGCACTGTAGGTAGGACATAAATTATTTGAAAACATTATATGGTCTCATTCATTTGGAGAATATAAATAATAGTGAAAGGGAATAAAGGGGAAAGGAGAAAAAATAAGTGGGAAATACCAGAAAGGGAGACAGAACATGGAAGACTCTAAACTCTAGGAAACGAACTAGGGGTGGTGGAAAGGGAGGAGGGCGGGGGGTAGGGGTGACTGGGTGGCAGGCACTTGACAGGATGAGCACTGGGTGTTATTCTGTATGTTGGCAAATTGAACACCAATAAAAAATAAATTTATTATTAAAAAAATAAAAAGAAAAATAAAAAATTCTAATTATAACAATATAATTAATAATTTGACCAAAATGTAGCTATGAGTAGCAAAGTTTATGGAGTAAATATAGAACAATTTATTATTTATATGTCTTGATTTTATTCTCACCCAAACATTGTTGTTTCATTTCATCAATCAAGCCTTTGAAATAATAACTAAATTCAGACATCTTTGATATTTTGCTGACTTTCAGTATTATAAAGACCATAGCTTGGGGCACCTGCATGGCTCAGTTGGTTAGGCGTTTGGTTTCCACCCAGGTCATGATCCCATGGTCCTAGGATCAAGCCCCACATCACACTGGGCTCCCTGTTCAGTGGGTGGTCTGCTCCTCCCTCTCCCTCTGCCCACCCCCCGCTGGTGCTCCTTCTCTCTCTCTCTGTCTCTTACTCTTGCTCTCAAATAAATAAATGAATAAAATCTTAAAAAAAAATCATAGCTTTACACATTAAAAAAAAAAGCATGTTATCACTGTAAAGTTTTATTTATCAAGCCAGGAGGATAGAACATATATATTTACCAGTATATAAGCCTGAGTTAAACTTTTACTTATTTTTTTCAAAGATTTCATTTATTTATTCATGAGACGCACACACACACACACACACACACACACACAGAGGCAGAGACACAGGCAGAGGGAGAAGCAGGTTCCCTGCAGGGACCCCAATGTGGGATTCGATCCCAGGACCCCTGGATCACAACCTGAGCCAAAGGCAGATGCTCAACCACTGGCTCAACCACTGAGCCACCCAGGCGTCCCTTTAAATATTTACTTTTAAATATTTAGGCCTATGCTATGTTGGCTTCCACATATGACCTGGACCCGCTGCTCAGAGCTTAGCTGCCACTGTGCGTTTAGTGTTATGCCAGAGGGAACCTGCTTAAGTGAGCATTTTATAATTGAAAACCTATTAGTAATTCCCATGGTAAAGGATTATAATATATATCTGCATTCCTGACATGGTAGGAATCATTTCGCTCCTGTAACATGGAGATTATGTTTATACTATTCATTTCTTCCCATTGTGAAAAGAACAGTTTCAGCACAAAGTTGGAAAAAGGAGAAACCCTTAAATAGTGGGGGGAAATCTGAATTAATGAGGAATCACCGTGGCCCTTTATGTCCACAGAGCCTTTTTGCTAGCACATTACTCAACATGCTCTTTCCAGTGTTTGAGATGGTTTGCTGATGAATGATTTGGAGTAGCCCTGACCCTGCTTAACGTGAGATGTTCCTGTCAGTTCCTGACAGGCATCATGGTTTGCTCGTCTCTCTACCTCCAGGTGTGGAGTAGTTGATGTCAAGTAAGTGTTCGTTGAATTGAAAGTTCCCCTAAGTGTGGACAGAGGCAGTGTCGTGCAGTGTCTAGAGCAGGTGTTCCGGAGACAGACTGCCTTGGGTCCAGAGCCTTGTTGTGACATGGAGTTCCTGGGTGTCCCAGGGCAGAAACTCCATTTCCTTGGGTGTCAGTTCTCCGATCTGGAGAATACTAGCACATACCTCAGAGGGGATAAGTTAAGTGGGTTAATATGTTCAAAGTATACAGATCAGCAGGTGCTAGATAGACATGTGCTCCTCTTATTAAGGAGGGGCTACCGTGAGATTCGATTCTACATTAAGTGAGGATCTGGCCTGTGTCCGGCCGATGGAGGCCACATGTGGGTCGATCATGTGCCAGGCATTGTGCTTAACTGTGAATGTCAGAGTCAAGAGGACTGAGTCTCTGCCTTCTTTGGTTATACGGGAAGGGGTTCGGGTAAGCAATCAGGTGATCACAGAAGAGCTTATTTTATAACATGGTTCTGGAAACTGGGGGCATGCAGGAGAGATCTCTGCCCCAGTGTTGGGCAGTCAGAAATTATTTCCTAAAAAAAGTGGAGTCGAGACTGATAGAAACGCTTTATGCTTATAAAGGGAAGTGAGGAATCAAGATCCACTGAGGTTATGATGGCATTAGATGGTGTTTGCTTGAAATCCTAGATATTTAAGGAAAAGCAATTGTGGGTGGAGGGGGTCAGCATTCCTGACTGGTGGCAACAGCCATCCAGACCACAGCCTTGGGGTCCCCATTTGTGAGCTGCCAGGCTCTCTGTTTTAAGGATCGTTTGGTGTCCTGTTTGTCTTAGCTTGTGTCCAAACGACCACCATCACTGGGTTTACAGGGTATTGATTTATCTTTTGAAACATGTCTTCCTCTTCTAGATACTTCTTCACAAGTTTCCTGTTTCCATCAGAACCAACACATCCTGTGGAGACTTCCGGCTCATGGATGAAGCGTGTGCACCAGGAGAGTCAAATCGCATCGAATGCTTCCCAAAGGAGTTCTCTTTCCCCCCTTTTCACTGGCTTCCTTCTTTTCTCTTATCTCTGCTCCAGTCCCCTCTTGCTCCAAATCCTCAGACTTCCTCTATAGATTCCAAAGGGTGATTTCAGAGGCCGGGAGCTCGGGGGCCTGTGTTTGAGCAGGACCCTCATGGGCCTCCTTCGGCTCCGGGTAAAGCCCTGATGTTGGCCCAGTCACACGAGCAGTATAAAATCTGTAGGTAATTAAAGAGCTCTCAACTCTCCTTTCTGCCCTACAAATACATCCCCTGGGAGAGCCATCGCCGTTTCATAACCCTCATGCACCGGGGTCAGGGCAATAAAGGCTGCTGGACTCCAAAGGTTAGACGAGAGGAGGTAGCTATTTCTCGTTGGTACCGCAATATGCATTAGCCTCTCTGCTCCCCCAGGCGTCCTACAGGCAGGAGCCCCCAGACATGCGACTTTTATAGGAGCTAAGAAACCTGGAGAGTGGGGGGTAGAGCTGTATGTGTCACGGTAGGGAGCTGACGTGGGCTTTCCGTATCTGAAAATGGAGTCAGCCCAATTCCCTCCCTCCCTCCCTTCCTCCCTGTCTCTTTCCTTCTTCCCTCGGTCCTTCCTTCCTTCCTTCCTTCCTTCCTTCCTTCCTTCCTTCCTCCCTCCATCCCTCCCTCTACCCTCCCTCCTCCCTCTGCTGAGCACCTGTCCTTCCAGCCTGTGGCTATGCGAACCTAGCAACCGCATAGAGTGAAAACATGACAAATAGGGAACACGTAGTCAACTTGATCATTAAAACCCAGATCCAGTAACTCACACTTTTTTTTTTTTTTTTAAGATTTTATTTATTCATGAGAGACAGAGAAAGAGAGGCAGAGACACAGGCAGAGGGAGAAGCAGGTTCCATGCAGGGAGCCTGATGTGGGACTCGATCCCGGGACTCCAGGATCACACCCTGGGCCAAAGGCAGACACTAAACCGCTGAGCCACCCAGGGATCCCCCTCACACTTTATTTCTCTTGGATTTTCCTGTTTGGCTTTGACAATGGTGGAATGAAACCATCACTTGCCAGAGCCTCCTTTCCCATCGGCTGCCTGTAGCAGTCTTAGCCTCCTTAAGGAGCCGAGAGGTCCTTCCAGTGGCCAGAGCTGCAGAGGGTGCCGAGGCCCATCTGGGGGGCTCGTCCTTCCCTGTCCCATTTTCCTTAAGACACCATAGATATTTTTTTTTTAATGAGAGAACCCGGAGGGTCTTCCATGGGCCCACTTGAGGCGTGTGGGAGTGTGGCCCAGGCCTGTGGATCTCTGGAGCGGCCAGCAGGCCCTGCTTGCCGGGGGGCCCCCTGCAAAGACCCTTGAAAGCTGGAGGTGATGGGAAAATCATCCAGTGGGAAAGGGAGGGGGAGAAGGCCACATATTTGTAGTCGTTGGCTCCTGCTGCTTTCGGTCCCTCCAGGGTGAGATTCCAAGCTGCCCGGCGGCTCAGGTGGCCAGGAAGGCCAAGGGGCCGCGCAGTGGCTCTCTCGGGTTCTTTGGTCGTCCCTGCTAGGACCTGTAGTTTATCTACTTGTACAGGGCAGTGGCTTCTAATCGGTGGAAGCAGGTGGGCAGAAGCAAAAAGGAAGGGGAGCAGCGTGGGAGGGGCGCCGCAGGCTCCCTGGGTGACAGCTCTGCGCGGTGCGGGTGAGCCAGCGGCCACCAGGCGGCGGGCTCCCGGGCGACAGGCGGAGGCCCAGGCTGCTGGGCTGCCCGGGCTCCACCCGCCCAACGGAAACCTTCCAGAAACCCTGGACCCTGGATGGATTATGCTGCCTGGCCCCCGGGGCGTGTTCAGCACCTGCATGTCAGTGGTGTTGGGAGCAGTTGCAGATTCTAGAATAGATCCTGACCCCTCCCCCCACAGCTGAGGGTGGATGGATGCGAATGTCCTGGACTCATAAGGGATCTCCTGGCAAAAACAGGACGTTTGCACCGTGCTGATTCTGTTTATTTATTTATTTTTATAAAGAGTTTGTTCTTTTTTTTTTTTTTTTTTTTTTTGCCTTTTTTCTTTTTTGCCTGTTTCTAAAATGCTCCCAAAGCTAGCCTGCAAGTTCGGGATTAGGTATGTTTTTTTATTCTTTTTGCACCGTGGTGAGCAGCCAAGCTGAGGGCGGTCATTTTTGCAGGGTAGTGGCCCGCAATGACCCACCTTGCGCACCACCCAGAGTGAGTACTCCTTGTCCTTTATGCCCTGGGCACCTGGCTTGCCCAGCCCCTGCCCTGGTCCCTCACTGCGGCTCCCAACAGGGAGCTAGCTCATCAGGGGCAGATCCTAGGAGATAGAGCTTGTGCAGAATGGGAGGACGTTTCCGAGTGACTGATTCTTGCTTCCCTGAGGCCGGGCTGAATTTTGTCTTGGATCTGAGGTCAGTTTTGGCTCCAAACCAATTTGGACCGAGGTTCAGGTATTTGAGATCAGTGACATCCAGCCATGCTGCCGACGCTCATGGCACTGGGTCATCGCAACGGCACCCCTCCCTGCCCCTCTGCCCATTTTCCCTCTTGTCCCATCACTTCCCTGCTCCCCCTACCTCCCTCCTGACACCCAGTGCAGCCCCAGGAGCTCTCCGGATGACTTTTCATCATCCTCTCCCATTTTTAAACCACATTTTATTTTTAAGTGTAATTTTACAACTAAACTTCGTGGTTTCCTACCTCAGCTAGAACTCAGACTTTCCTATCAGCTCTTACTTGCTTTTAATCACCTCCTTTCCATGACCCCATAATTTAGGGTTCAAACCTCAGATCTCCCTCTCTCATCTCAGGCTTCCTTTAAATCTTTCACTCCTTGGTCCTCACAGAGGCTCTTACACCAATTTTTTTTTTCTTACACCAATTTCATAGAATAAAAGGGGACACCATGAGGAATTACCATTCCCATGTGTCCACTGGTTATTTATGTGCTTCTCTATATCTGTCTACACCTGTACCTCCCTCCCCCTGTCGGCCTGCCTGTTCCTGAATCTCCGGAGTCACACTTCCTCTCCCTGGGTCTCAGCCTCTCTCTGTGACTTGCTCTCCTAAGCTTACAAAGGTGTGGCACTCCTTGCATCCTTAAGCCTGCCTCTCTCGGCCACACTCCCACTCCCACCTACCACCACATTTCTCTTTCTCTCTCCGGGCACACTTCCCCAGAGCAAGTTTTCATTTGCTGTCCCCATTGCCCCACCTGACATTTACTCCCTGGCCCCGCATCCCAAATGGATCTTGCCCCAACTGGTGCCACCGGGCCCAGGAGCCCCGAAGGGAAAATTATTTTACAGCTGTGAACCGAGTCTCAACAGAGTCATCCGTGAGGGAGCGGTGAAAGTGAAATTCGGACTTAGGTTTTATTTGTTCTAATATTAGGGCACCCGGGTGGCTCAGTTGGCTAAGTGTCTGCCTTCGGCTCAGGTCAGGACCCCAGGGTCCTGGGATTGAGTCCTGCATTGCTCCCTGCTCAGCAGGGAGTCTGCTTCTCCCTCTGCCTCTGCCCTTCTCTGCTGCTCATTTCCTCTCTTTCTCTCTCTCTAATAAATAAGTATCTTTAAAAAAAATAAATATTTGTTCTAACATCTATACTTTCCCCATAGCTCAATGCCAGCAGGGAAGGGCTGACAGCAGGTGCCTTCTAGAAAGGCAGGGTTTGGGGGGGTGGTGGTGAGTGTCGGTTGTGAGAGCAGAAGACAGAGGCAGGGAGACCAGATGCAGAGGATTTCTGCTTGTTGTAACTCCCACTCATCCCTGCCTTCCGTCCTCACTGGCCTCACTGGGACACACGCTCACCCACACAGACCCACCAGTGTCCTGGTCACTGTTTGCCTCACCTGCCTAGTGGACCACACTGTAGGGACCCGAAAATTCTGTGCTGAGTGAATGCAAGACGAAGCTGGAAAAGACAACAATGCCAATGTGATTTCCCAGGGCTGCAAATCGGGAGAAATGCCCTCCTGGCTGTCACCAGGAGGAGGGAAGGAGGCCGTTCTTGGGGTGCTGTCTCAGGGCCTCCGGGGGCCGGAGACCCACAAGGAGAAGGTGTCTCTGAGGGGCAGCGACCTGTGCAGGCACTGTGAGCCAGGCCTGGGGGGCACCCAGCGCTGCTGGTGCCCCACCCCCCAACCTGGGAAATGGAACGATGACGGTGTCCAGCTCATGGGGTCACTGGATACGTAGGTGGGGAGGCCAGAAGCGCGACTGCGGCTGTTGTGCTGTCCTGTGGGTGACAGCAGTGATGATGGGGATGCGGGGGATGAAGGAGACCGAGTTCTGCTGCCAACCAGGGCGCTCAGCAAACAATGATTGAGCACCTCTTGAATGCCTTCAAGTGTCCAGGGCAGGGTGGCTAGGGATCCACAAGGCGGGCCCCTGCCCTGGGCTTCTCTCACCCTGGGGGCCCCCGTGAAGCCGCCAGGCTCTGCGGTCGGAGAAGGGACACCTCCAGGATCTCAGGGAGCCCCACTTCTTGCTCCTTTCCCCAAGGACGACTGTCAGCCACTCTTGAGTCTGTGTGCCCTGGGCAGCAGGGTTGTGAGAAAGCCCCGGGGTGGGCCCCAGAGGGGGATCGTGTTCCCTGACTTGCCCCCCACCCCCGGGTTGGTAATAGGAGCTGGGGAGCCCATCACTGCGCTGCGGCCTTGGAGACAGGACGCTTGATGGGCTTTCGGGCCAAGCCCCAGGCTTTGGGATGGGCCCTGAGCCTGGGATTGGTTTAGAAGCCCCAGGAGCTCCAGGAGACTGGTGCTGCTCTCTGGATCCACAGCGCAATCCCTCCATTTACTCCTTGTTGCCAAGTGGACTTCTCACCTCTCTGTACCCAGGACACCCCACCCCCACCCCCAGCAGCAGGAGGTGGAGCCCAGAACCCAGGGCAGCCCCAGGTGTCTGACCCAGGAGCCGCCTAGGGCCAGGCTCTCTTTGAACAGCAATTCAGGCTTCTGGCTTCTGTTCAGTTATTCTCCTTGGGCCTTGTAGGGATCATTGTCTTTAGGGGCATTTACAAAAATTTGCAGAGATGCTAGAGATCTGGGCTATTTGAGACACGAATTATTTCCTTACTAACCTCTCCCATCACCAGGGTCATCCAGTGACAAGATTTATCTTACTTAAAAAACTCATGTACTCTAAAACTGAATTTAGTGATGCCTTTCTTTCTTATATATTTCTTACAGATATTTTTTCATCTCTTTACCCTGGCTTTACTTTTTTAAAGACTTTATTTACTTATTTAAGACTTTATTTACTTTTTTTAAGACTTTATTTACTTATTTACTTTATTTACCTTTTTTAAAGACTTACTTATTTGAATGAGAGAGAGAGAGAGAGAGAGAGAGAACATGCAGGTGAAGGGCAGGCAGAGGGAGAGGGAAAAGCAGGCTCCCCACCGAGCAGAGAGCCTGACGCTGGGCTCGATCCCAGGACCCGGGGATCATGACCTGAGCCGAAGGCAGATGCCCAACCAGCTGAGCCACCCAGGGGCCCCTTTACCCCTGCTTTATTGCAAACTTCCTCTAAGTTAGGATCTAGTTGCTCGGAAGTCCCATGGAGGGATAGGGGCTTTTTTTGTTGTTGTGATCATGTGCTTTAAATTAGGAATTGGTGTGGGCCTCCGTAGCCAGCCCCTCTGGTCATCCATACATCATACTGTCCTTAGGAAAGAGGTGATAATGACATTTAGGCTGAAAAACTGAGCTAAGTGAGGGAAGATGTCTCTGGCTCCTTGGGGGGCCACTGTCCTGTCACTTTGTCCCTGTGTCATTCCCAGCCCAGGCCAGGTGTGCATCCTGGAAGAGTCCCCGGTTTCCCTTCTAAACCTTCAGCATCCACTAACATCCTAAAAGGTCATGCATTGCTTATAGGACAAATCATAAACCCTCAGTGGGACACACAGGATCCTTCCCCATCCCCTCATCCTGCCTTTCCAGCATTGGCTTTCTCCTGTTGCACCCCCCCACCCACCGCCCACTGCATGCCCCAGCCCTGGGGAAAGAAAAACAATCCCGGGGGTCCCACAGTGCCAGGCCTCTGAGAAGGTTCTGTGTGTTCCTGCAAAAGGGTCACAGCTGCCCTGCTGCACCCACATTATAGTGCCAGCTCTCTCCTGTGGTAGTAAAGACCCTCCACCCACATTAAAGACCCTCTGGTAAAGACCCTCCACCACATTCTAGTGCCAGCTCTCTCCTGCAGTGGGCTCAGAGCGCCTCACCTCTGTCCCTCCCAGCCGTCAGCGCAGGGCCTGGCCTCCGACACGGGAGCGGGAGAGCTGGCTGGATGACTCGGGCCCTGGCGGGGGGGGGGTGCTTGGTGAGGGGCAGGGGGGTGCTCTGACTGGGGGGTGCAGAGTGCAGGCGGGTAGGGGCAGCTCCTGCTCCCCCGCAGCTCCTGTGAGGTCTTGCAGTCTTGCACCAGCCTTGCACCAGCAGCATTTGAGCAGAAGGGGTCTCTCTAGTCGCAGAGCCCAGGTCCCCCATGCTGCAGGCCAGGGAAGCATTGAGAAGGGCATCTTCTAGGGACAGAAGCCAGACTCCCTTGAAATCCGGCTCACGCTTGTATTGGGAGAGACTCAGTCCTTCGTTCTCCAAAGAAATGCCCCTAAGCTTGGGCCCCCTCTGGAAAGCATGTTTCAAAACCCCCTCCCTATAGGACACAGCTTCTCTCTTCCCCCCTCTTACCTCTAGATTCACGCGTCCTTTTCCTTAGAAATGCAGACAAGGAGTTTCTTTGCATAATAACATTGTGTGCGTGTGCATGTGAGTGTGCACATGTGCTGTGCGTGTGTGTAACAGAAATAATTGGGAAGTCCTCCCTGAGCTCAATCTTTCTATCATCACAGATCAAGAACAATGCGAAGACTTAGAATTTAAAGTGAGAGTTAATTGGACGATTTGATGGGTATCTAATTGCTTTTCTGACGTGGTGTGCCTAGGTCCCCCTTGGTACTTACCCACTAGTGTGACAACGCATTTCCCTGTTGTCCGCACAATGAGGTATCGCCTCACATCTGTCAGGATGGCTCTTATGAAGAAAGAAAGGCAGCAACATCGGCGAGGACCTGGAGACACTGGGAACCCTCGCACACTGTTGGTGGGAACGCAAAACGGTGTGGCAGCCGTGGAAAACAGTGCGGAGGCACCTCAAAAAATTAAAAATAGAATAATTACCCCCGGGGGCCAGCAATCCCACTTCTGGGCATTTATGCAAAAGAATTGATATCAGGACCTTCGAGAGATAGCTGCGCTCCCACCCTCACGGCAGCACTGGCCTCAGTAGCCAAGATCTGGAAACAACCTCCGTGTCCACTGGCAGATGAATGGACGAAGAAAAGGAGGCTTATACAGATATACGACGGAGGATCGTTCAGCCTCCAAAAAGAGGGAAATTCTCTGATATGTGACAACACGGATGAACCTGGAGGACGTTACACGGGGTGAAATGAGGCAGAAACGTGAGATCTAATCGAGTTTTAAAATACAACAAGCATCCTCTTAGTTGTCTCTTTTAACCAGTTCCCTGCACGGATGGTGATTTTTGCTGCTAGGTGCTAGACCCTTTTGGATTCTCTCCCACCTGACAGTGGGGAGTAGAGCTCAGCCCAGAGAATTAGAGCCCCATTGTACCCCACATGCATCCTTCCTTCTTGCGCTGTTTCTAACTGAGCGAGGTAGAGGTCATGCACATTGTGTCACTGGGTGGACAATGAGCCCAAAGGGTGCGTTGCAACACCAGAGAGCCTTCGGTCCCCCTCTCTGCCCCAAGCCTGTTTGCTGATCACACTGTAAAGACTCAGCCAGCCTTTCTGTCACAGAGCTGAGCGGGATCCCACGGGTCTTGGCTCTCATGCCTACAGTCCACAATATTCTCGGTCTCTCTCAATGGTTAGCAGGAATGGCTTCACAGTCTTTGAACCAGGATGGAGTCCAGTGACACCACTGGTGTTCTGAAGGATCACTGACCACTTCTATCCATGGAAGAGGAAATGTCCTGAGGGGTGAAGTGACTGATTTATCTGGTAGATTCTCTGAGACTCATAGGTTAGCATGAAATATCTTCTCAACAGCACCTGGAGGACATGTCCACAGACCTATTACCCATATGGGAAAACTAAGGCACAGAGAAGTGACACTATTTTGCCTCCAGTCATGCATTTGGAAGTGGTTGACTGAGAAAGAGAATCTGATTAGAGCTACTGTTTGTTGAGCATTTATTTTGTGGCCGTTCTCTTCTCCATCCTCCAGGGGCCCAGCGGGAGAGGTCCGGGAGGCCAGGCGATGCCTGATGAGTCTGGGCTCCTGATCACACCACGAGGTTGCAAACCTGGTTCTGCCCAAGGGCCACCCGGGAGGGCTTGTAACCCCCTCTGTGCCTCAGTTTCCTCCTTTGCATAGCACGGATAACAGCACATAAGTCATGGGGTGTTTGTGAGCATTAAATGGGTTCCCACGGGCTAAGTAAGCGCTCAGAACAGGGCCTGCCACTCAGTCAGCAACCAAAAAATGTCGCTCTGTGTTCCGTATCATACGGAAAGGGAAACCAAGTCAGAGGGACACAAGAGCTCATCTTGGCTGGAGTGCAACCCGAGGCCTGTTTTAGGCCGAAGCCCAGCCTCTGTTCCTCCGGGTGGGCACAGGTGTAAACAGCTTGTTGGTGTCAGAGCTGGACCGTCCAGGGCGGGGAGGGGACCGGCCTGCAGATCCCTGTCCGCATCCTCTTCCCCTGCATCCCTCCCCGTGGGCCTTCGGGGGGCGCCATTGAGCCGTATTCACCAAGTTCAGGCGGTTTGAAATTTCACACCAGGGAAAGGAAAAGAAAAACCCCAAAAGCTGAAATCCAAACTGCCAAAAACTTTTGTCCTTACGCAGAAACAGCTCTTAAAAAATTAAAAAAAAAAAAAATTGCTGCCCAGCAGGAATGGGAGGACTTCTCAGAAGCCAAGGTGAGGGCAACGTGTGCTGTTTCTTTCTTTGCTCCCGGTACTTGAGAGAGGGACCCCCAAAGCTGCCTTGACCCGGGCACGCGCACCTGGAGGCCTTGGCACCGCCGACCCGACCGGGTGCGCCCTCCCGTCCCGTCCCCTCCCCTCCCCGCCTGGCCGCGCTGCCGCCGGGCTGCCCTTGCACCCAGCAGCACAGGTGTCTGCGTCTGGATTAGGGGACCCGTGTTCCCTTTGCTTTTGTGCCACATCTGAGGCTCCAAAGTGGGTGGCTTCCCCGAAAGCTCTCAGCAGGGAAGCGCAAGGGCCCGACGTCCGCTGCCCCGGGCCCTGCCCCGACGCCCCCTGGGCCCCCTGCGCTCACTCGGGGCCGCGCCCCCGGGGCACCTGCGCCTGGTCCGGTCCACCGCCCCCCGTGCGCGCTCAAGGATGCTCCTTCCCCGGGGCCGACGTGGGGTGCGGGAGGGAGAAGGAGCCTCCAATTCCAGGGCTTCTGCAGCGCGTTTGGCAACGCGGGCCCTAACTGGAGGAATCTGCAAGGGGATCGATCGGCCCCTTTCCCCACCAGCCCTCTCTGGGGATGCTCTGTGTCTTACAGGAGACCGAGCAGGAAAGTGGCCTCAATGTCACGCGGCTACTTAGAGGGGCTTTGCGGAGGTCCTGGCTCTTTTGATGTCAGTCCCCCCGCCTTTCAAGACCAGATCCTCAGCTTTGGCCGAGTGGCAGCCGGCCTGATGATCAAATCCACCCCGCCCTGCTGGCCCTGTCCCCTCCCCGGCTGCAGTCTGCAGGGCTGCCCAGGGGAGTGCGATAAGATCACCTTTTGCTGTCTCCCCCCTCCCCCACCCAGCCCCCAGGCCCTCAGTCTCTAAAGGTCATCTTTATCAAGAAAGGTCTTTACTTCTGGCCTGACCGTCAGGGCCAATGTGGTGGCCTTGGGGGTGTACTCAGAAGGCCTTGCCAGACACCCCCATCCCACCCCGGCGCCCCCCATTCTGATCTTCCTGGCTCAGTGTTCACCATCCCCTCTGCAGCTCTGCTCTAGAACCTTCTGCTGTGTAAAACACAAACACCTCTCTTAGGGATGCCTAATTTAGTCCCTAATGTCTGACTATGATCTAGTTTACAGCTACTTTCTTTGGCAGAAAAAAAGAAAGAAAAGAAAGAAAAGAAAAGAAAAGAAAAAAGAAAAGAAAAGGAAAGAAAAGAAAAAAGAAGAGAAGAGAAGAGAAAAGAGAAAAAGATAAAGAAAAAAGCCCCTAGGAGTGGGAGCAGAAGCAGGAGAGTTAGGGAAAAAAAAAAAGAAGAAAAAGGGACGAGGTGCTGCTGCCTTGCAGGACCCCGCCGGGGCCTGAGTGCAGTGTTCTGACACCACCCTGGATAAAATGAGGTGCCAGGGTGTTGCTGCTGGTTTCAAAACATGGGTCCCACCCTCCACACCCACCCAAGTAAGCAGAGCTCCACAGAGGAAGGTGGAGACCTGAGACGGGTATGAACTGTAGGCCCATCCCACGCTCCGATGGCCTGTGTGTGGTGGGTCGGCCGGGCCGTCCCTGCCATGCCGTGTGGCTGATCCCCGCACACCTCGGTGATGCTGGCAGGACCAGCCTCCCCTCCAGGAAACACCCAGTCCTGTTCCCAGAAGAGACATAGAGTTTCCCTAAAAAAAAAAAGACTTTAAAGAAAAAAAAAATCTAACCCTTTACTTTTTTCATTTTATTTTATTTTATTTATTTTATTATTTTTTTACAAGCAAGCCCAGTCCATCTAACTTTTTTGAGATAAACCAAGATACGGTTCACAGTTTACAGACTTTGGCTGGGGGTTTTCCCTCTTCCATGTGTTTATGAAATGTTTCTGCTCTTCGCCTAGGAGAGCTTTCACACCTCCCTCTGACTGCGTCATGACTCGGGATGCCCGGGCTGAAGGATCTCTCATCAAATGCAATCATTAGGACTTTAGTCCCGGAGAATCTTCCAGCAGCATATTGCACTCCACCGGCGACCCCGATTCGGAAAGCGTACCCCTCTGCGGGCCACGGAGGTGTGACCATGTGTGAGACATCTGAGCAATGTCCAGGGTCACTGGGCAACCCCAAACACACACAGCCTGGCCAGAAGTGCCTGGTGTATTTTTCTCCCCAGGCAGGAGGCAGCTGGATTCTAACTTAGGACAAACAGGTCGCTTTCAGTGACTTGCAGCACAGATGAGGCATTACAATGTCAAGCACACTCTTTCCTCATCACTGTCCCTCGTTCTTCCCTGAGTGCTCAGCCAGGGTGGTCCTGATAAGAGCTCGGTTGCCAACAGAGAGCTCTTCCCTTACAGCCTGCGTGTCCAGTGGGGGCTGCAGGGGTGAGGGGCTGCAGGCGGAAGTGGGTAGGCTCCAGAACGTTCTGGGGCAGCCTCCCACCCCAGTTCACACTTCTCTCTCCTTCCCCCCTCTTTCCTTCTCACTGCTTCCTTGTGGGTAGCTTTCCTTGCTAACCCCTCCCCGCAGGGGTGATAAAGCCCCCCCCCCCCCCAAGAGCTTTTTCAATCAGGATAAAGGAGGACAGGAGACTCCTGGGAGTCATTCCTTGCTGGACACTAGTGAAGGCTGCTACTCAATTAGCAAGAAGGGCCGAAATTTCTTTTGATTTCTGGGATGGGCCGGGTACTAGGCCGGCTGGCCTTTGAGCCGTGGCCAGGCTCGCAGCCTCCACTGGGTCCCAGGGCATTTCCAGATCCCATAGGTCTCCCCGTGGCGCACCAGCAGCACCAGCAGCACCAGTTGGGCTGGGGAGGCGGGCTGAGGGGAGGTGGGGGCGGGGGGTTGGCAAACCCAAGTGCCTTGTTCCTGGATTTTTTTCTGTCGCATCTGTTGGATTAGAGCCTTGGCAACCCACCCTGCCCGCCTAACAACAATTCATGGCATCTAATTGCTCTTTCCTTTTCATTTTATTTAGTAACTGGGTTCAGCCCAGGAAACTCTGGCTTCCAATCCTTGAGTGTTTTGACTCAGGGACCGTAAACTGTCTGATTTCTTGGACAAACACAATCTTGAGGAGTTTTTCTCTTTATACAATGGCAGGGCTATGTGAATGTCATGCTTCTCCATTCAGGCCTTGGCAGGTTTTTTTTTTTTTTTTTTCCCCTTCCTACAGACGTCAAACTCCTTAAAATAAATATTCCCTTTGGTTTTGGGGGCCCTTTCCTTTGGATTACTCACCTTTATCTCTGGGATGACGAAGCAGCTGGGAAGCAGAGATAGGGTTTATAGTGACTTTCACACAGAGCGGGAGAAACAGACCACGCTGAGCAACCCAAACTCACATTTTAGATTTTAGCGACTCTGGACTTCGCCTTTGGCTTTGGAGGTTATAGTGCTTTGCCAGATGGGGCCATCTTTGGGGTGTATACTTTCCTATTAGGGGCGCCTACTAATGGTCTCCCTGGTCCGGCTTCTCTTCATCTGTGACACCACCACCCCCAACACACACACAGCCTCCTGGGTCAACTTTCTGAAGCAAATCTGGACATGTCTCTAGCACCACCTCCCGCAGACATCCTGGGGGACTCAGATAAAGTCCCACTACTCAGTCGGGCAAACTGAGTCCTTCCCAGTCTGGCCTCGTCTGCCTCTTCGGTCTCATTTCTGGTCGCTTCCCCTGTGCGCTCCATGGCTTAGGCCTCCAGCGGGGCCGGCTTTCACCTGGGTGCTTTAGCACCTGTGATTCCTTCTGCCTGAAATGCCTTTCTGCCTCCCTGTTAGATCTTCTTGTCCATTTTGACTGTGTGGGGCCATCCTATATGAAGAGTCTCCCCCTGTCTCGAATGGGCCCCCTTCTGCCATCCAAATAGCTGCTGCTGGCTCACTATTACTGTCATTATTACTTCCACTCTTTGAGAGTGCTAACCACTCTTAATTCTTGTTGTCCCTCTTCCTGTCTTCCTTCTCCTCTCCCATCTCTTTCTCAGCTTTCTAAGTAGCTGGTAATATTATTTCTTTTTTTTTTTTGACAATATTATTTCTGAAATCACTGCTGGGCCTGTATGGTACCTGGAATTCTCCCCAAAATAAAAGGTTCGCTTGCTAATTTTGGGCTTATCACATTTATGCCTGGATGCTGACCGGGTACCTTATGTCTGCTGTCTCACGTAGCACACCACCCTGTGAGTTAAATGCGATGTTATCATTTTCACGTGACATAGACTGAGGCTCAATGAATTCCAGTTGTTTTTTCAAGATCACACTGCTAGCAAATGGTATTATTCGTGCTCCGGCCCCTCTGGCCCCACAGCCTGGGCTCTTCTGTGCCACCCCTAAGCACCTGCATGGTGGCTGGGTGTGTGCATGCAGGGCCAGAGGACCTGGGCCCAGAATTTGGTTCTCCCTGAAGCTCCCTGTGAGTGCCTGACTCTTCTCCACCTCCCTCATCTGTGTATGAGGTGGAAATAGAAGTGCTAAATGCCATCCTCTAGGTGGCTGCTAAATGCAATAGGTTCATAGTAAATTGTCTGCAATTAGCAGGCATTCCACAATAAAAAAAAAAGGAAGGTAACACAGAGTTTTACACCCTTCCCCGCTCTTATTTCCTATCCCATCCTGAATTTACTGTGCTTTCCTGGCCAGAGGAATTCATCCCTGGGGAAAGTCAGCTGTCATGATTCTGGGTTGCTAGGTAAGACCAGGGATTTTTTTGTCTTTAAAACTGGAGTCAGGCAGTGATGGGTCTGGTTGGTTTGGGTATGGAGATGCTTAGAGACTCTGAGTGACCAGGTAACACTGAGTTGTAGGGTGGAAAGACTATGTAAACAGGGCGTTAGAGGACAATGGAAACCCACAGGGGAGGGGAGGGGGCATATCAGGGTGCAGCACGCCTAGGGCTGGAGCAAGAGGAGACCCAGGCAGGGGCTGCTGAGTGAGCACCCAAGACGTAGGCTCTGACGACGTGTGCATTCTGGATGATCCTCAGCAGAGCCCACTGTCGGGCCTCCCACCCTCTAGCCTTCTGTCCTTTCTTCCAGAGATGGAATCCACTAGAACCGGTCAGTGTACGTTTATGGGAGCATCTGCTCTTCACGAGGCCCTATAGAGGTGCAGAACCGTAAGACACAGGCCCTGTTCCTAGGAAGCTCAGGCTGAGAAGGGATGCATGAGAGATCCCTCAGGTGCTCGCTCTTTTAAACACGACTTATCAACTGCTTCACTATGTTTTGAGGGTGAGATGGGGGAAGGCCAGGGAACAAATGACATGTCAGGTGGTGACGGTCGCTGTTACCCCGAAGAAGAGCTCGGGGTGGAGGGAACGATGCTGGAGCCGGCGAGCTACCTCGTGCAGGGCGGTCAGAGAAGGTCTCGACCAGCAGGGGACATGCCCGATCCCAGGCCAGGTCCCTGGTTATGGTGACCCCGCTGCGCTGCTGCGGGAGGGCACGTGGCCTGACAGCTAGGTTCTACTTACCGACACCTCTGGATCGGCGACGTGAAACCGAGCCCCGCCCGGAAAATCCTGGGCGGGCTGTGGCCCTACTGACCTGCTGGTGCACTCGGGCCCCGTGGCACCTGCTCAGCTGCCTCCACACCGTTAGGCTTTTCCCGGCGAGTAAACAAGGGATAGGGAGCGGGAAAGCCAGGCCCCAGCAGCAGCAGCAGGAGCAGCTGGCACTTGTCTCTGGCTCTCTTGTCACTCTAGGGGCTGCTCGCTTTGTTTGGTGCAGAGACAAGGCAGCCTGCGAGCTCATTAGGTGCCGATGCCCACCCCCCTCAGGCCTCTGGAGCCCGGCCCCCAAGCTGGCATCTTCCCCTCTCCCAAGAACGGAGTCCGCCCGGCTGGTCTGGTGCAGGGAGTAACTCTATCTTGCCCTATCTGCCCCCGTAATGCTCAAGGCAGGAGAGGACTGTTTTGTCAAAGCTGCCTGGTGCCCAGGGCACGTCTCTGAGCTCCTTCCCACCTCTTTTCTTCAAAAACAGGAAATCACCTCGGGCCAGTGTAAATCAGCCCCCACACCCAGGGGTTTGGATTTCATTAGTGCTCAGAAAGTCACTTCAAGACTTGGCAAGTTAGGCCTCTCCAGGGCCCAGCCATTGCCCTTTTGTCCTCTTCCAGTCTTCCAGATTTCTCATACTGCCCTCCCTCCCCCTCAGCTTGGGGTTCAGACTCTTGCTTCTTGGGCGAGACTTTGAAGGAAGGACGGTGGTGGGTCTGCAGAGCCCTCCCACTGCCTGGACGAGCATGTGTGCTCTGCAGGTGGGCAGTTGCGCGTGCGGGTTGGAACAAAGGATGAGGCCTTGGATTCTGGAATCCGCTGTGGTTTCCCTGTTATTGGGTTGATGCTATGGCCCTTATGGCCCAAGTGGTGCATTCATGTATGTCATCATCTAGAGTGAAAATACCACAGAATAGCACTTTTGCTTTTTCGGAGGAACGCTTTGGGCTTCATCTTAAGCGACTAGCATCATTTTGGGGTAGATAAGACACAGATGCAGGGACTCAGGTGCCTGGGGAATGGGGCAGAAAGAAAGGAGTGTGGCTTGGGAATCATTCCTGCAGGGCATCTGGATGTGCTGAACACCCTACATCAGGCATGGGAGCCAGACCCGAGCTACCTCCCTGTGCACCCCAACATCCACCCGGGATACCTCCGCCCTCCTTGTCGGTCATCCAGCCACATCCCCTTCTCCTTCCTCTCGTCTCCCAGTGTCTGCTCATTCTGATCTTGCTTCGTCTCCTAAGTCTGATTTCTTTCTGTGGACATGAGACACCCCCGCCCCCCGCCCCGGCCTGAGAGATGGAGCAGGGAATGAATGAATGTGCTCTGTCACTGGTGAGAAATCTCTGCCACTGCTTTATTTGATCATCAGCGACAGAAAAAAAAATGTAGTAACATTGAAAGGAATCCAGAAATGAAATTGGTTGCTGGGGAGGGGGGAGAGGAGCTTGAGCCAAGATGCAAACAAATCCAAGAATGGGATGTTGTGGGAGGATTCATGCTGGGTTGTCTTTGAGGACTGTCACCAGCGTCTGGGCTTCCTGTGCTTCTCTGAGGTATCCTGGGGAGCGGACTTTCTTCTCCCAGCTCTTAGCGGCCACCTCGTCTGCCCCAAGACCATCTCTGGGACTCCCAGCCTGTGTCTTGTTGGAAACACATGTGGCAAGGACTCTGGATTCCCCCAGGCCCCGAAAAGCTCGGTGGCCCGGAGGGTGACCTTGTGGGTCTCAGAGCTCCCTCTGCGAGAGAAGTCGAGAAAGTTTACAGCTTTGTCTTGGGACATTTGCTAAGTCATGTTTTAAAAGAAATCACATCCGATGCAACGTGAACCTACCGCCAAGCAGTGAGATGCATAGGTTCTCAGGCTCTGAGACCCTATGGGAGATCGCCTATAGGGCCCCACAGCCTGGGAAACTGGCCTAGAGGTTTTATAGAGTGACTAATATCCTACAGGGATTGTTTGGGTCCCAGGACTTGCAGCGGGGTCAGCAGCCCAGCCCCCCTTTGAGCAGCACCCCTGGGAATGTTCATGTCCATCTGGAAGAAACTTGCTTCTGAGTCTGGTTCAGGGCTTATTTCTCTTCCCACCTCTCACCCAGCCTGCGATTTACACATCGTTTTACATTTTCTGTTGGGAAATCCCAAAGCGTCTAAAAGGCAAGCAGTGATACTCAAGCTGCAGCCAAAGGTATGTGTGTATTGGGTTGGGAGGAGAGGAGGGTTGCAAAGAAAGGAGAGAGAGAGAATGAAAAAGGGAAAGACACACACACACAGATGGAGACAGAGACAGAGACAGAGACAGAGACAGAGACAGAGACAGAGACAGAAGAATGTGGAAGGAAAATGGCCAGGGAGAAGCCAGGTCTCCAAGGCTTACTATTGTAATATTATAATTAATAATTCTGCTGCATTTGATACCACGTGAACATTATAGATGTCTGGATTATAGAATTGTCCCTCTCAAACCCCCCCCCCCACGCTTGTGCACTCTCTTTCTCTCACTCCCTCAAATAAATAAATAAAATATTTTTCTTAAAAAAAAGTCCTTTGAGATTCAGCTTCTCCCTATGGGTCAGAGTGACTCTGAGGATCTCATATACGGCACTGCATATGGTCATTGTTCGAAAGATAGAAACTCCTCCTCCTTCTTCTTCTTCTTTTTATTTGTTTGCTTGAGAGAGTGAGAGATAGCAAGAGGGACCATAAGCAGGGATAGAGGGGGAGGGAGAAGCTCCCACTGAGCAGGGAGCCCGACCCGGGTTGGATCCCAGGATCCCGAGACCATGACCGGAGCCGAAGGCAGACACCCAACGGACTGAGCCACCCAGGCGCCCCGATAGAAGCCCTTCTTATGATCTAGTGTGATTCTCTAGTTTTGTCAGGAGAATCTAGAAAGCAGACTGACTCTTCTCAGGGGGAGGGACTCTGTAAACACTAGATGAGTAGACTTGCCAAGCTCTGCAGGGCCCTAACACTCACGTCTCTGGACTCAAATTCAGGGCTCTTTGGAGTTGATTTCACCTGCACCTTTTCTGAACAGGCTTCTTCTCTGCTTTCAATCACACAGGCAGCAGAGGCTGCAGCACGGTCCTTGCTCCCGAAGCGGGCTTTGCGGAGGATGTGATGTGGACGTAGTGAGATGAGCTCAGGTTGCTTCTCTGCGACCAGCAGGAGCAGCTGCTTCTCTAAGACGTTGAGGTGGGGGTTCCTTCCAGAAGAGGAACTGGCCGACTATGCTCTCTCCGCTGCAGGCCTGGCCAGAGGTTGATAAGTGATCTTGAGAGATGTCGAGGGAGCTGTTTCTGCTTCCTTGTAAAACCATGACTCAGGAATATTGTTCACATCCTCAGGATGGCACGGGGGCTAAAAATAAACCATGACCGAACAGACCCCAGTGAGGAGCGGTGGGGTGGGGGGTGATGAAGAACTTGAGAGAGCCGAGGGCAGGGAGACAGGAGACGGAAGGATGCCAGGGGAGCTGGAGGATGGAGAGCAGGGGTGGGGGGAAGAGGAGAAAAGGGAGGAGGGGAATGGACGTTGGGCCAGAGACATGCCTTGATGCAGGACCCAGAGACAGAGGAAGGAGAGTCCTGGAGAGGAGACATCTCTATTGCACACATGAGCTACGAGTGGGAATTTAATATTTGAAATAGCAGAGCCGGTCTGGAGGCTTGGTCCAAGGTCACCAGCTGCTCTCCCTGTCCCTACCCGAGGGCGACCCCCCTGTTCTCTCCTCCTGAGAGATGCCGTGAATGTCTCCACTTATCAGGTCTATACTGGGAACCCCAAACCTTCATCTCGGACTCTAATCTCTCATCTGACTTTGGCCAGTATCTTCAACCTTACGTAGCAGTGGGCTTCCCATCCTATCCCGAGGAGCCCCGAGGACCTGAGAGGCGGGCGGAGGGGTGCTGAGCGCCGAGCTCTCAGCAAGCCTACTTGTACACCAGAGCATCTCCCTTGCAGTCTACCATACGTATGAGGTTCCTCTTAAGATTTTGTTTGCTGCTTAAACTACACTGGGCAACCGTTGACTTTTAGGTGGAACCCATCTTTGCTAAAATTTAAAATGTCCCCAATTAGGGGCACTGCGGGGTGGGGGGCTCAAGTCTGACTCTTGATTTCAGCTCAGTCATGATCTCAGGGTCATGAGATCGAGCTCCACATCGGGCTCCGAGCTGGCCCAGAGTCTGCTTGAGATCCTCTTTCTCCCTCTGCCCCTCCCCTCCTCCAAAAAAAAAAAAAAAAGTCTTCAATTAAACGTGCCCCTCCCCCACCTGTTCTTCATCTTCCCCTTCTCTCCCTTCCTTTGTTATTACAACCCTGCTCCCCGTCATTCAGACTCCAGATCTCGGGGTACACCGAGGTGTGTCATTCCCACCTCCACATGAGAGCCAATCTGGTGCCTTGGAAATGCCTCTCATATTTGGCACTGTCTCGTCCTACCTGCTGGGGTGCCCTTGGTCCCATCGTCTTAGGGCACCTAACCAGCTTTCCTGTCCTCCCTTCCTATGCCCCACAGCCCTGTCTGACTAACCTTCTTTCTCCATCTTTGTTAGCTTGCTACTCCCTTTCCAGAAGCCTCCAGTGCTCCCATGGCCTTTCCTGGAAATCCTCCACCCAGAATTCAGAAGGCGCTCCTGGCCCGGAGCTTGGCCCAGGGGACCGACTCTCCCGTCAGGCTTTCCTCTCCCTTGTGAGGTGCACATGCCTCCTGCAGCTCAGCTCTTCTGCTCCCCACCCGGGAATGCTCCCCACTCTGTTCACTGTCCCAGTGTTACCCATCCTTCGGCTTTTCCCACCTCCAACCTTTTCCACTTTCTTCTCTAGGACCTCCACATTATTTTAGCCCATTCCATCCATTTTTCTGAATCCCTGCAATCTCTTCAGTCTGTAATGCTTAGCTTAGTATTTGTTTATACTCAGGGTCAGCCAACTCCGGGCTCAGGGCTTGGCCCCATCCCCTCATGCTGCCAATATCCTCCCCACCATACATGGGGGGCCCTCGGGCCTCTGAGTCTGTTGTGCCCAACTCCCTAAGGCAGACCCACCTTGTCCTTGAGCCACAAGTCTCTCAGGTGGGTGCAGGCCTGGACTTTACAGATAGGCCAATCTATTGCTTTGTAAGACTGTCAGTATCTGGAGCCTTGACTCTACAAGCAAGAATGTAGTGTCCCCAAACTTCCTGTTTTCCCATCCTCCGTGGAGTGACCTGGACACATTCTTCTCCACTGCACTGTGGCCATCCTGGCCTCTTTGTCCCTGAAACATGACAGGCTATTTCCATCTAGGGCTTCCATACTTGCTATCCCTTTCCACCATCTTTAACAGAACTGCTCCTACTCCTCCTTCACTTCCTAGGGGGACATTAAGTGTCACTTTGTAAGGGGACACTTTCCTGACTGAAATGGATTGGCCTGTAATGGGCTTTCATGCTTTTCTTTCATGGTGCTTATTGCACCTGGAATCATAGGGTTAGTGCCTTACTGACACACTTTCTGCAGTGGCTCAGGTGTCCCTCCCATTTGGAGAGGGAACTAGTATGTGTTATTTTCTGCTTCGTTCCTGACACTGAGTATTACACAGTTGCTTGGCTCGCGGCGGGATATGTTTGTAGAAAGACAGACTTTGGATCTGACTTGGAGTTAAAAGCCAGTTGGTACAGAACCCAAGGAGTCTACCTCCCAAACACCCTGTGGAAGTTGTTCATCTTTTCATTTTGTGTTAAGCCATGGTCAGCCTGGAGAGGACATCCCTGCCCCACCGCATTTTCTTCCATTCCTTGCAATTAAAAAAAAAAAAATCAATCTCTGGCTTAAATTTCCCAGTCCTCCATGGGAACTCCTTTTCTAACCCCAGCCTGACTCTCCCACTCAATGACTTTTCTTTCTTTACTCAGCTTGACTCCACTCTCATTTTTTACATCCCTGTTTGCTTTCTGTGTTCTCTCTCTGCTGGTCCTTGTCGATCTTGTTTTCTGATTATTGTGAGCTTTGACAGTCTAAGAGTTTTCCTCTTCTTTTGCGCTTGGCTTTTTCCAGTGGAGACTCTGAAGGCTCAGGTTCTGGGTCATCCCCGGAAACCACCAGATCTCACAGACTTGGACCTTAAAAGTAATTGTGCCCAGTCCTTTGGTCTTCTGGCTCTCTCTAGATCCAACTGTCTGTCTCATTGATTATGTCTTTTCCCTTCATTCACCATTGCCCCTTCTTCTCTCCAGTTCTGCCCTCCTTCCTGGTGTTTTTATCCCATCAGTCTGGCAGGATGGCAAGTGATCAGAAGGTAAGAAGGAGAGCCTCTCTCTGAGGTCAGCTCATCTTTTTCCCCAACCACATAGAAAGATCTTGTTTCAATTACCGTCTTTTGATATGGGCCAAGTCGATTGGCCACAATTTTATGCCTGTCATCTCATTCTTCCCTGCTTTTGTCCTATGTTTCTTTGTTCTGTGAAACTCAGGGGAAAAGGAACTAGGCGACTTACTTTTCCTTTCCTGGAGAAGGGAGGACCCAGGAGTGTCGGGTACAGGGTACCTAGCTTTCATTAAATCCTCCCTCTTTCCCTTTCTTTCCTGATGTCAGATACCCTGGGAGTAGAAAAAGCGCATGTCGGATATGAGTGGTCTTTCACCTCTGATCGTCAAGGAAGCTGGGCTCAGTGGCCTGCTAAGTTCACAAGCACATACCTACCATGGGAGTTACACGGGGTGACTGTGAGCCACAGCATGACCATTTATTAGCTGTGCGATCTTGGGGAAGTCGCTTGATCTTTCTGAGCCTCATTTTCTCCTTTGTCAAGTGGAGACAAAATAATAATTACTTCCTAGATCATGTGTGAGGATTGAATCTATTAAAATATCTAAAGCACCTGGCACGGAGCCGGATGCACACTTCTCATTTCCATTATCAAGCACAGGCCAAACACCTCATTTGCACAGAGCCTGGACCTTGCCTTTAGGGGGTGCAGGGAAGAAGCAGCGGGGAGATCTGCTTACAGACCTGGTCCCCTCCCCTGCCTGGGGGGCCTGGGTCTGGGCTGGAGATCGAAGAGGCCAGCAGCCAGGCCCCTCTCCCCAGGAGCTGGGCGCACATGAAAGCCTGTCATACCTCAGGAACCGGCCGCTGTGCCGAGCATCTGGATGTTCTTAGATCTCTGTCTGGATTCCTTCTGCTTGTCTTGTAGAATCACTTATCAGCAGCAAGCAGACCAGGGCTTTGGCTTTCCTCTCTGTGGCCCAGCCCCGCTGCCTTCCTATCCATAAACACCGTGGAGCAGGGGACGGGAAGGTTGCTCCGGGACCTGCAGATGAGGCTGCCCTGGCGCTGTCCCTCGTCGCCCCCACTGACCTCAGATGCTGCAGCAGGGCCACCCCTTGTGTCCAGCTGCCTTTAGCTGCCCACGCTTTCAGCGGAGAGGGGCTTAGGGATCGGGGGGAAATTTCAAAAGTGTTCAGGGAATGTGAATATTGAGAGCGGTCCATAGTCTCCGTTCACCACATCATTCCTACCAGAAGAGCCCTCTGTCATTGGCCTTCTGTCAGGGTTCGGTGCCTAGACCCACCCGTCTGTTCCTCCCACTCAGGTACTTATGAATCTGTGGGGTAGGCTGGTTGCTGCTTGGGGAACAGACTGTTCTGCTGTGGCGACTCCCCTGCCCCAGACTAGAGGATGCCTTGGCCTTTGTTGCTCTGTCCCCAGGGGGCATCCTAGGCCAGGGTCCAGGCTGGGGGCAGGAAGGGAAACTGTCTGGGGGGATGAGGCCTTGGACACTCCTTCAGGTCACTCAGAGGTAAGATTGTTAATCGTCTGTCCTTGGGTTAGTTTCCCTCTCAAGCAGCAGGGGACACAATCATCCCTCCCTCCTTGTGAGGCTTTCAGAGTCCAGCCTTCTGGAAGGCCCTCTTTTGGGCTTTGCCCCTACTCCCCAGTCTCCACGTGAACCCTTCTGTTGGCCCCTCGCTTTCCCACTACCTCAACCCTGGAGAGTCCTTGACTCTGGGTTCTGCGTTATTCTTTCCTCACTGGTGAACTCATCCAGTCTTGTGGCTTCAGGAGGCGGGGATGTAGGAGGTCAACCTTGTGCTTGCATCTCCAGCCCAAACTCCCTTCTGACTCCAGACACACACATGGGGCGCCCGCAGAGCAGACACATTGGAATTCACGTGGCCACAACGGGTTGCCTGATGCCAGCCTTGTCCCCGCCACTGTGCTTCCTCGCTTCCAGTTTCTGAGGCCCAGATCCTTGGAGTGGTGCTTGACGCCTCTGTTTCTTACAACCCCATCCAGCCTGTCGACAAATCCTGTTGGCTCTACTTTTAAACTATATCGAGTATCCAGCTGCTTCCTGTCCCCTGCATTGCCACCCACCCAGTTGGAGCCACGTCATGTCTCGCTGGAGCTCCGCAATGGCTTCCTCCCTGGTCCCCGCACCCTGTCCGTGCTGACCTATTGGCATTTTGCCTCACGAGGAGCCAGAGTGCACAGGCCACGGTTCTCTTCTTCCCCCACCTTCCTCAGGGCTAGCCGAACTTCCCTTCTGCCATCGATTCTTCTCTGAGCATTCTGTATGAACAACACCCCCTCTGCCCCACCCTATGGCCCGGTTTTGTCCGGCCCCATGGTGCTCATGTCATTATTTCTTAGGCTCTCTGTTTCCCAGCTGGCTTCCCTCACCAGGCTGTAAGCTCCACGAGGGCAGGGACCTTTGTCTTTGTGTCCCAAGAGCCTAGTGACACCTCACAGCTGCTCTGAAATGGACAGAGCATCAGCGTGCTTGCCGGTTGGTTTCTTCTCACCCTTGGACTTTGGCCTCAACACCATCCCAGATAGAATGGGGGCCTCCACCCCTCCCCGTTGCTCTCTGTCAGGACCCTCCCAATTTGCAAATGCATATTTACTTGGGTCTTTGCTTGTTTGTGATCTGTCTCTCCCTGGACCATAGCCACATCAACAGTGTGTTTGTTTTCCATGGCGTTCCTCTTATCTGGCAGAGGCCTACAGAGTGTACACGCTTAATTATTACAATATCTGTCTATCTGTCTATCTGTCTATCTATCTTGCATGAAGGATTTGAGGCTCAGGGAGATTGAATAATTGGCACATAGACACAAAGCTAGGAGGGGGAGCCAACCTTGAACCTAGGTCGTATGGATGTATGTATGTGCATGTGTGTGTGCACGAGTGTATATGGATCCGTGTTCTCTTTCCAGTATTGGCCTGTGCAGGCAGCTGCTCCCTCTGTATGGGCGGCTGTCCCCAGTTGCCACCTCTGTCACCTCGTCACATTAAATGCTGCCATAAGAGGCCCCTCTACTCTTGAGGCTTCTTCATCCTCAAGAAACCTCCTCTGAACCCCATGGCCCAGCACTGTGAGGTCCCCTGACTGCCTACCAAGTCCGTGGCTTCTCGGGGAACAAGGGACCCCAAAGTCCTATCTCTGTGGGCGCAGAGCGCACGGCCTTGGGCGATTCTGCACACTGCCGGGCAGCCCCCGGAACCCCTCCGAGCACAGGATCACGCGTGTCCAGATGCCACCACCCGGCAGGAGCCACCTGCACTGGCCTGCTCAGTACCGCCCGCCCGCTGTGGGCACAGCTGCGGGGGCCCAGCGGTTCCCACATCGCTCCCACCCTGAGCAGGTGTCGTGCTCACATCTGCATCCCACGAGGAATACGCTGGGTTTTTCTGTAGGAAGAGAAGGGGAAAGAGGAAGCAAAACAAGGTGCTCTTTAAAAGCCGAAGGCGAGGGGATCCCTGGGTGGCTCAGTGGTTTAGCGCCTGCCTTCGGCCCAAGGCGTGATCCTGGAGTCCCGGGATCGAGTCCCACTTTGGGTTCCCTGCATGGAGCCTGCTTCTCCCTCTGTCTGGGTCTCGGCTTCTCTCTCTCTCTGTATCTCTCATGAATAAATAAATAAAATCTTTAAAGAAATAAATAAATAAAAGCAGAAGGCGAGAAATAGGGGCCACTCTTCTGAGCCCCTGGAGGGGGCTGGAGTGTGCCCTGAGCTCGCTGACGGGGATGGGCAAGGGAGGGCCAGCTCCTCACCCGGTGCCCGAGTGTGACTCTGTTCTAGTCGCGTAGCTGCCAGCACCCCCAGAGCGGCTCAGGCCTGCCCCCTGCGAGGTCAGGGACGGCTCCAAGCAGGTCCCCTGTGAGAGACCATGTCTGTGATGCTGCGCACACGGGCTCCAGGGGCCGGGCTGCGAGAGCACCCCTGGGGACCTGCGGGCCGCTGCCCCACCGCGGGAGCCCTGCCCGGGTTACAGAAGCAGAGAGCTTATCGTTGGCCTCCCTGGACAGGCAGGCTAAGACTAAGATGGAAAATAGAGTGGAATCATTAAAAAAAATTATCTATGATGCTTTTATCCACAGTTATAGTATCAGACACGACCGTCATGACCCACTGGGGTTCGGCTACTTTCCTGTTTCTATTTGCGTGTGGTTTTGTTTCACTAGCAGGAGGCACACTTTGCTCACTGGCAACGGTACAGAGGGCCGAGCCCCAGGGCTGGGCTTCTGTGTGCCGTGGCTGGGAACCAGCGAGGGTGGCCTGGGGACTGGGGAGCCGTGAGCACAGCCTGAGCCATTCCTCAGTGCTTCCCAGCTTGGCGTGCACACACAGACACACACACACACACACACACAATTTGCAATAGGCAAACCCTAAAGCAGCCCATTCGATGCTGTTGCTATTCCATCAAGTAGATACAAATCTATAAATAGACTTCTGCATTCTGCTTCAAAAAGTGGCAAGTGTACAGAAATGATTTTATAAATGTGCTAAAAAGTTGGCTTGCTCTGCATCGTTTGCTGGGATGTTGTAGGTATCTCCTGGATTGTGGGCTTTCGGGCAGATTTGGGGGAGGGTTTCATAACTCTATTAGGATTGTTGCTTCATCTTAAATGGCTTTTGGTTTCATTGTTTTTCTTAAACTATGACTCTATATCTTTTTATTATTATTATTAAATACTTTTTAGAGCACTACAAATGCCACCTGGCATCTAGACAGAGAGAGGGAGGAAAAGAGAGAGGGGGAAGGAAGGAAGGAAGGAAGGAAGGAAGGAAGGAAGGAAGGAAGGAAGGAAGGAAAGGAGGGAAGAAAGGAGGAAGGGAGGGAGGAGGAAGGAGCCAGAAAGGCAGTGACCCCATGTCTCTCCCAGCATGACCATCCTGATTGTCTGTGTTCAGGGCAAGACAATGAACAACGGAGAGCACCCACCAGCTCTCACTTCTGGTTCCGCCCTCACGATCACAGATGGGATCCCCCAACTGTGCCCACAGATCAGATGGGCTAGCCTCTGTCGCCTTCTGATCCAGTCAGATTATCATGGACCCCATGGACATGGACCATGGAAACCGTTTCCACCAGAACCTGCCAGGGTCATTTTTACAAACAGAGAGACACCACAGAGCATCAGAGAGAGGGTTGCTCATTAGGTCCAGCCCTGTCAGCCTTGCACTATTGTTTACCCGTGTCCCCTGTTCATACCTGTGGGTCCTGGGGCCCCCCTCTGCCTGATGATGGCACATAGTATGTTATGAATTTGGCCTCATCACCCCCTTTTTTTAAAAAAAGATTTTATTTATTTATTCATGAGAGACACACAAAGAGAGGCAGAGACATAGGCAGAGGGAGAAGCAGGCTCCGTGCAGGGAGCCCGACGTGGGACTCGATCCCAGGACCCCGGGATCATGCCCTGGGTGGAAGGCAGATGCTCAACCACTGAGCCACCCAGGCTGTCCCTTCATCACCCCTTTTAAGATAGCACTGTCTTGAGGCCTAAATCACGTGTCATGTAGGGCCTTTGATACCAGCCGTGCATGAGTCCTTTATGCCCTGTGATCTTGGTGTCATGTGTCACTCTCTCGTGCATTGACTTTTTTTCACCTAACCTTCAAGTCAGTCACACAGACTGAAGGCAAGTCCTAGAGGAGCCCTGGGACGCCTTCTGGGGGACTGGACCCGGCTTTTGTGGGTGCCCAGTCCCTGACTGGGTCTTGTACATGATGTCTCAGCTCCCAGCGCTGCTGCTGACGCTGGCTCTGCCCACATCGGCCCCTCGGCCACCGTTTAGCACCGTACTGACCTCTCTGCTGGGCAGCGCCAGGCCTGGCCCCTGGCAGCTTTCCAGGCTGCATCACCCCACGTCCTCCTGCTGCCATCCGCCTTGGTGGCGAGGCCCAGCGATTTGCGTGCAGAGTTCACTTGCAGCAGGGCAGCCTGCGGCTTGCGGGGGTCCCAGGGGCAGGGAAGGGCGACACCTTGCCAGCGACCCTCAGCTGGCTGGAAGCAGAGACTGCACAGCACCCTCAGGTCTGCGAGCTTTCCCCGTGGACCAGCAAACATAACGGGATCGTGTGTGCCCTGGCCAGGGGCGGGCGGCGATGCCATTGCAAGAGGCACCTAATGAGGAGTTCGTTTTGCTAGAAAATCAGCCAGTCCCTCTGGTCACAAGCTTTCCCAGGGTTGAGCAAGGTCAGCATCATCGGTTGTGGCAGATGCTTTCTGGTGGGTGCAAACTGGTACCTCCCGAGCTTTGGTCCCCCCCCCCCCCAGGACGCAGGAGCAGCCCAGAACCGAGGGTGAGGACGGGACACAGGCGTGGCCCAGCGCCCGCAGCTCACGCTCCCCCCGCCGCGGCCCTGCAGGTGCGGATTTGCATGGGGGAGGCTGGCCTCTCCCGTGAGGTTTTGCCTATCCAAGTTTCTTTTCTGCTCTTGGGAGATGAACAGCCTCTTTAAAAAGAAAGAAAAACAAGACACTAGTAACCCCGCTTCTTGGCCCCGGGGGCCTCAAGGTGTTTCAAAGCCTCCCGTGGCTATTTCGGGCCCCATTGTCGTCGGGGGCTGAGAGGAAGGTCTGATGGCAATTCTTTGCTTTAAAGGCAGAAACAGAACATTGTTTCTCCGGGCTTTGATTTAATGGCCAAAAACAGTTATAGGAAACTGTTCAGCAGATGTTTTATGAAACTCAGAAAAGATTGGGTCTTTTAGAAGGGCTATTTTTAGACAAATGCTTCCTACCATTGGAGGTTTGGTGCTCACAAAGGGGACAAAAAACAGGAGAGGGAGGAGGGTGGGAGGGAGAAGGAAGGAGGGGGAGAGAGAGAGAGAGAGAGAGAGAGAGAGAGACTTGGAGGAAGCTCTGAACATTTCGATGATGGCACTTTGTTCTTCTTTCCATTTTCAGTGTGGATTAAATGTACCTGGGAATCTGAGGAGGACAGGATGTAGAGGAGGCTCCAGGGAGGAGGCCTTCGCCTTAGAATTTCCTTTCTAAAATGAAAGTTTGCTGGGTGCAAAAGAACATATCTATTTTTCCTGATTCTCCACCTCCTCCTAAATGTTGCTGCAAAAGGGAAGTGCTTTGTCTCCTTGCCCACCTCCCTTTCTTGCCTCTCTTTGCCTGAATTAACCTGTGCCCCGCTCACCCCATCCCTGCTGGCCTTGCCTCCTGCCTCTTTTCCCTGTAGCCCTCTTGGCCACGGTTCACGCTCGGGCTCGGGCATCTCCTCCCCCACGAAGCCTTCCCTGAATTCTCTAGAGTGAATCGGTGCTCTTCCTTTGTAAATACACTGGCCATATTTCAAATGTTGCATTTGCTACTTTGCCTCACAGCCTATTTCTGCCGCTGGCCCCTTCCTTAGGTCATAAACACGGTGAGGTTGGGGACTCTGCATTAAGGACCTTTTCATGATCCTTACTAGTGCTGTTTAGTACAGTTGTTGGCACAGAATCAATGTGTGTTGAGTGAAAGGGTTGAGGAAAAATCAGTGGAACAGGCAGGTTAGGGACTTTTATCCAGCTAAATTTTACTTCACCTGCAAGAGCAGAAATGAATCTGTCTCTGTCTCTGCTCTTCGAATCTACCCCAAATCTGTTCTGCTAGAAGATAATAAAGCGATGATTATTTGAGACAATACTTAAAAGTTGATGTGAGAATGGGACGCCTGGGTGGCTCAGTGGTTGAGCATCTGCCTTTGGCTCAGGGTCCCGGGATCGGGTCCCACATCGGGCTCCCTGCATGGAGCCTGCTTCTCCCTCTGCCTGTGTCTCTGCCTCTCTCTCTGTGTGTCTCTCATGAATAAATAAATAAAATCTTAAGAAGTTGATGTGAGAGCATTCAGCTTCAGGTATTTTATTCCAAAACTTTTGTTTTCTTTAGTCTGCCAGGGAGAATAGTTTTCTCAGGGGCAGAAAGTTAAGGAAGCATTGGGTGTGTGGGCCGAAGTAAAAGCCCTGGTGAGGGAGAGGGCCCAGAAGGACGGAGGTGGGGAACCCTGGGAGCAAGTCTCTCATCCTTCACCACTTTTCTTAAGGCCACATCTTGGAACAACAAGACGACAAGGGTGGTCACCCCCATTGAAGATGGACCACAGACCTGTGTTCTTTCTTGTCCTGGGGCCTCTGGCCAGTGTCCCAAAGTAAGGTGAGGACAACAAAAGCCAATCACCTCCAACATTCTGAATATCCCTGCAACCCAAACCAGGAAAAATGAAGTTCTTGCTTCATTTGATGGCTCACTCTCCATGGTCTCCTGGGCTTCTCAAGAACATACTTGAGCACTTTTCAGAGAGCACTTTTAATTGGCTGAGGTTTAGGCAAGTTCTGCTATCTGGAGAATGAATCATCATGGGGTGGGTGAGGGCCAATGGCTGCATCACTGAGCTCTGGGCAAGCACTTTAGAGTTTCCTGGAAGCTGAACCCAGGCAGAGTTCCCTTTTATGTTCCATCGCCCTTAGTAAATGCTTCCATATCCTTTTATTTTCTTAGAGTTATCTTTCTTTTTGGAGACTTATTATGTTGCAGTTACCGCGCTAAGTGCCCTAGAAAACGATCTCACTTATCTTTAAGCTATTTTAGAAGCACATGATATAAAGAAGCTTCCTTATAATTAAGGAACATTAGCTTTTTATATCCTCAGTAACCCTAAGAACGGAGTTCTGGGCTTACCCTTGGCTTCCAGATGAGGAAACCGTAAAGGGCAGACAGATTAAGTGAACGTCTCAGAGGCAGAGGCAAAGACAGACATTTCCTGCTAAGGTGAAGTGGACTCAAAATGAAAGAAATGCCAAGAGATATGAACTGTCAATACTTTTCTAGAAACAAAAACAACAGCATATTAGAGAGAGCTAGCAGAATGGTTTCCAATGGAGGGGGGCTTTTCCCCAGGACATTGCCAACATGATTATTTATTTACCTCTTACTTATCTGCTACGATAAAGCCAGTGGTACAGAGCTCAGCAAATATTTGCTGAGCACTTCTGGACCAGTCAGTCTGAACTTGGTTATGCTGTGGAGACAAACGCCAAACCTCAGTGGCTTGAAGCAACACTTCTTACTCATCAACATCGCGACGTGAACATCACAGGGTGATGGTGGTGGTGGTGGTGATGGTGGTGAGGGGGTTAGGTTCAATAGCATCCAAGTGACTCTGGGCCCCAGGATGATAAGCAGCTGTCACCTGACACATGCCAGAGAGAAAAACAGAATGGTTGAAACTATGCATGGGCTCTCCAAGTTTCTGCTAGAACTGCTCTAATTTCATCAGTGAAAGCAAGTCCTAATGCTACTCCCAATTTCAAGGGCACAGGGAAGTGAGATTCTATCACATGCCCAGACTGGGGAAGGAGAACAGATGTGATGTGCTTACTATTGGGTTAGGCATTGTGGAACAAACAAAATAAACAAGAGTCCTGATCCCGCTCTCAAGGAGTTGTTTATGTAGATGGGGAATGAGGACTTGCCATACATCCAGTGGTGGAAGAACAGGGTGATTTGCTATAAAATAATGTGTCCCGTTGAACCACAAAGAAAGGAATAGTAGGATTTCAAATACAGTGTTTCAAGCTGTGAGGAGGCAAGTGAGGAGAATCTGATCTGCAAAAAATGCCCTAGATAGTGTGATGTTCAAATAGAAAGAGTAATTACACAAATTTTGGAGATGAAAGGATCCTCAGAGATCATCAGATTTAGTTTCCCTAACTCTTCCTTCATCTAACACTTAAGAAGCCTCCACTAAAAATGTAGATCATCTCAGTTACTTGTTCCCTGATAAACTGTAAGCTCTAAGAACAGATATTGCTTTATCTTTTATTTTTAGCTCTTATCAAATATCTGGAACACAGAAGGGCTTATTACACATTGTTTGGATGAGTTAATCCTGCTAAGCCCATTTTGTAACAGGTTTCTTAGAAGAAAGAGAGTTTGCAGACCACCCATGGAGAGTCACCAGCATCATGGACTGGGCTCAAAGCACTCCCCTCAGTGAAGGGTCTCAACACTTCTGTTCTCCCCCCGACAGACCAGCCCACTCTGGCTCAGCACGTGTTCTGTTTCTTGGATATCTCATCTGTACCTTTTTTGGCCTGGCCACTTCATAAGGGAAACACCCTGGTCTTCTACAATAGCAATGTTGAGAACGAATACACTTCCCCTGTTTAGATCAGGGTCAGCTGGCCAAGAATCCTAAAAACATAGATTTTTTTTTTTAATGCCAAGGCTCTGTATGAATTCTTGATCCCACCATTGTTTTCACCTTTGCAGAAATTGAGTTTTGGAGAGCTTGGGAGACCCTCCCGAGGTCTTCATAGAATTCATCTATACTAGAATCCAGGTCTTTTGACTCATATTTCACTGCAATTTATTCTCTGCAATGAGGAGCATATTTCCATTTAGACATGCTGATAAGCTTAGGTACTGATACCTAAGACTTTATATTTTTCCCTTTATACCAAGACAATGTTTAAAGCAACATGGAAACAACTAAAGGAAATCAAATTAATGTGATTTATGTGCAAGGAGAAGAGTAATACAATGCCCAACATAAAGTGAGATCTCATAGAAAACCTTTGCTTACCAAGAAAACCTTACCTACATGAAGGACATCAGTGCTTCCTGGGCTGGACCTTGAAGTCCCAGATGGAGCAGATCATTTCTTAGGACGGCATGAACAGGCAGCCTTGGTTCTCATTAGAGAATAGTTTTTGGGCAAAGAGATGAGATTTGAAATTAGATTTGACACAGTTGGATTTCTGAGCTTCAGTTTGATTATCTGTAAAATAGGTTAATAATCCTGCCTGGCCCAATTCATATGTTGTCTTGTACATTAAATAAGACAATTGAGAGCTGAGGTGCTGGATGAACAAAAATTATTTGTTACTAGACCCTCAATCATGGAAGGTGGCACCCAAGAGATGGTTTCCTCTCCCGAGCTTGAGGCACAAATGGAAAGAAAGTGGAGTTAGCCAAGGTTATTGGCCATGACTGAGCTTCCTAGTTTACCCATCATGTAGGGTTGTAATAGGACAGAGGCAAAAAGGAGAAAGTGGAAAAGTAGAGCAATGGGAGACATAGTGAGTATCAGTTGGGGACCAAGAAGGGTAGAAAATGTAAACAACCTCCTCTCAGAAATGGAGGAAGAGTTAAAATTATCTCATGAATAACAACAAAGGTATGGCCTCTCACTTCTCTTCTCTGAAAGCATGGGTTGTCCAAAAATAAACCAAGGGCAGAAAGGTAGTATGACACTGTGGTCACTAATATGGGCTTCAACAGTCAGATCGACTTGAATTCAGATTTATTGTATGTGACTTCAGGCAAATGATTTAACTTCTTGTGGCCTTATTTTCTTTTCTTTCAGCAAAATAAAAATAATAATACTGCCTCCCTTTAGGGTTGTTAACTGAGATAATACATGTCACATGTTTAGTTCAGTGCTGGACAATAAGTATGCAGTAAGGGTTTATTCATTTTCTTGTTAACTATGTAGTGGTAAGTAGGGAAGATGATTCTTGGTTTTGAGCTATTACCCACCCAGGCTTCTCCCATACAAAGGAACCCAGGATCTTGTGCACTTTCTCTTTCTCCTCTTCTCTGATAAACCTGGGCTACTTTTCAATCAGTCTTAACCAACTAAAATTTTATTGAGCATTTCTTAAGTGTTGGCCACAATCAAAGGCAAAGGAGACATTTAATTTGCCCACAGGGAGCTCAGTAAATTAGGACCAATTTCAGAATTTCACAGACAGATATAATTTTCTTTATTTCTGATGCCCTCTGAAATGTAACAGTAGGAATATGCAATATTCCCAAGGTCCTATTAGAGTTATCACAGCTGCACACTCCAGCTCTCTGATAGTAGCCGACGTTGCAGCACAGCCTTGTATGGAAGTGCAAGTTTTGCTTCCAGAAAGCCTCCACTATGTTGTTATAACTGGTATCATAATTAACTAAGATGAGACTTTATTTCCTGTTTTTTGAAGCCATGTTTGCTGTAACCTAGGATAAATAAACCCTGAAGCAGTCATTAGACCAGGAAGCATTTTTAGGGCCTATATCCTGTGCTGGCAGGGAGATGGGATCAGATGAGCTAATGGGTCTTTCCATGGCTAACTGCTATGACAGCTGCCATGTTAATAATGGCAGGAGCATCAAAACAGCAAGCTGTCCAGTGAGAGAAAGGCTGAATTTTAGTTTCCATCAGGACAGGAAAATGAGATATCAAGGCAGCCATGTTTATTCCATTCATGTAGAAATTAAAATTAGAATGGAAGATACACGAACCCACCTGTTCTAGGATGTGTAGCCAACTCATGACCAGAGAGGATAACAACAACATAAAAATAAACCCCTTGGAATTATATCTTATATCTGGAGGGAAAACATGTGGGCCAACACCTCCGTTTTTGTGGTAGCGGGGCATCAACAAGATAGGAGATCTGAATGTCACTGAGGTGTCATTGAGTGTCTGTAAAAAAGGGAAGAAAAAAGAAAGAAAGAAAAGAAAGAAAAAGAAAGAAAGAAAGAAAGAAAGAAGAAAGAAAGAAAGAGAAAGAAAGAAAGAAAGAAAGAAAGGAAGGAAGAAAGGAAGAAAAAGAAATAAGAAGGTGTTGGGAGATCATATGAGATCTAGTCTTCCAGCTCTGTGTAGAGAAGAAGGTCTCAAACCTCTCCAATTCTAGCAAAGTTCCCCTGAACCTTACCTTCCTACGAAGTGGCTAGAAAGAATTTCTATTGGCAAGCACGTATCTGCTGGTCAGATAATGACATCTACTGGTAATATGCTCTGGGAAAAAGACCATAAAACAAGGTCAAGGAAAAGAGTAGTCCTCTCTGTGCAAGATGGCTATGATCCAAATCAAGTCTGGGCTTCGATTTCAATATTTATTAAATGGGGAAAATCAACTTGCCCCACAAATTTATCTGGAGGACAAACTGGTTAAAAGTGCAAGCATTTTGAACTTCAAAAGGGATCTACACATGTATGAAATGATTTACCTTTCTCTCTTTCAACCCCCGGTCTTGTACATAGTCAAACTCTTGCTTGCCTGGGTTGTAGCATTTTCTGGCTGCCTTCTCAAGCAACATTTTGGCGGCAGGTTGACTGGGAAGGGCAGTTTTGGCATTCAGAGAAAGTTCTAGCCCATGGATGTGGGTGGCACATAACAGAGCCAGGAGAATTATTAGTCTTATTGGCTCCCTTTCTCTGTTCTTAGGTCCCTCCATGGGACCATTTTCTCATCTCCTTTCCAGATTTTTGAGGAGTACATAGGCACTGCATAGAGTTTGCCCCTTTCATAAGCCAGACCACAGGAGATCCAGCTGTGTGGCCACCCTCTCCTACTCTTTCTGGCCTGGTGGGAGGAGAATGGGCGTTGGGCACATTTTGAAGCCATTTCTATAATATTGATGCTGCAAGTCAATGAGAAGTCTGAACTCAGCTTTCCAGGCAGGGTTTGCCAAAGAACAAAGATCTGATTCATACTAACTCATTGACTGCCTTATTTGTAATTTCCCCCTTAATATTATAAATGCAGGCAACCAGGAATGCCGACTTCCCAGATGAGAATTTGCACAAATCATTTTTGTTTTCTATTTTCTGTAGATTTCCTGTCCACCCCCACCCCAACCCAATGTACCCCTTGGAAACACCACCACTCTGGAAAGAGTAACTGGAGAGCCCTTTGTTTAAGAGAAAGGAAAGCCATGCATGTGAGCAGGGGAGAGAGGAATTTTGCAGGGCACCTTCCACTGTCCTATTGGAGCCTGATGCAGTAGAATGGATGGTTATCCAGAGTCTGTTGAAAAATGTCAAAAATCCAGGTCTTTGAGATAGGAGGATGAAGCTGGCTGCAGGTCTCTGTGAAGAACATTCTCCATCCACCACCCCACCCCACCTGAGAGTTTTTGAGATGTGCTGTGAGCTGGGTGGGTGGCTGGCTGCAGAATGTTCAGTAAGTCAGCTCTCTTCATGTAGAAATTTGATTATGCCACAGGGAGCATGGAAGCTGTTGACTTAGAAATCATACAGAGTAATTTAAACAACATTTGGCACATTCATTTGCATGCTGAAAATTCGTAAAAACTGCCCTGCTCTTTTCCACAATTCGTGGTTCACATAGTCTGAAAACAACCACAAGCAGTGCTTCCTAGAATTTAGGATTTGAACTTCTCATCTCCTTGGAACACTGAATAGAGGAGTAAAAAAACATCAGCAAGGACTCCATTGAAGGATGAGAAGATGAAGACATAGAAATTTATTAAGAGATGTGTCTAAGATTCCTGTTTTTTTTTTTAATACTAAATTCTATTGTCTTTCCAAAGGCCCTCATAGCATTTGTAAACCAAATCAGAAGTAAAATAAAATATTTTTAGGATTTTCTTGGTCAGGCTTATCTCATGCTGACACAGCAAATGTCATAAGTGAAATGATTACAGGCCAGTATCTTCCAATACAAATGGTCTCTTTTAAAAAGCAGATTTTTAAAATATATGACATATATTTATGAGATAATGAAAAGTCAAACAGAACAGACATTATGAAACGAGAAGAGAAAGTCGACATTCCCATTTCACAGCGAGTCACACTCCCAAAAGGTACCACTTGAGCTATTTCTATTTTTAATATTTTGGTAGTTAATTCCATAGTTTTTGCAATATAATTCTGTTATTTCTTGACTTAATCACTTTAATCCATACTAATTAACCATCAATACAAAACATAAAATATGTAACTGGCTTACACTATACCCAACCCCATCAGCTTCCTAATCTTTAAGTGATTTTTCAGTTTTTAGGTTTCTTTTTAGTTATCATTATAAATTTTTATTTCTTGATGCATCATATTTAGAAAACATCTCTGATGTCATGTCATTTGAAATGAGGAAATTAGAACTCTTGTTTCTCTCTCCCTTTCTATATACTTTCCACCTCCTCATATCATCAAAGTTACATTTGCATTCAATTTTGTAACCACAATTAAGTCAGTCATGCTTTGTCTGCAAATTGATTCTAAAAATTAAAATGTATTTGTATTAAGATGGTTCACCACAGAACCAAACTGTGTAATTAGACTTTATAGAATGAGGTATAATCCCATGTCATACACATGTGTGCCAATGCCACATGCCAAATTTTAGGATCAAATGAATTCTTTTTCTTAGATTCCATCCGTTAAAATCAGATCACATTCTATTTTTCATCATGTGACTTTGTTACATAGCTTTTTGTTTTTCCTGCTGTTTCTGATTGCTTTTCTTCCCTCTTAATTAAACCAGTTTATGTTTTCACCTCTCACCCAACTTTTTATTAATTGTATGTTCCAAAGGAATCTATCTTCTTTTAAAGACATTTTCCTGTTCTATGATTGCTTTGAAAATCTACTGTAAACCTGTCTCCTGGATAAGGTCCACTGTTTCTTCGATCTTATTTTCACCTCTTTCTGTGTTTCTATTTTTATTTTGCTAAAGTACATCTTATTTTTAATTTCAGAAAAGCTTTATGGAAGGTAACTTTTCAAATTCTTCGTATGCCTGAAACATTTTATTTTGTTATAATACTTGCTTGATAGTTTAGATATAGACTTTCAGTTTCAGAATAATTTTTCTTCAAAACCTTGAAGACATGACTTTATTATCCTTTAGCATCCTGTTGGTAATTTGAAGCCTGATGCCAATCTTACTCTCATTCTTTTGTAAATGACTTGCTACTTTCTTTCTAAAAGCTTTTTGACTCTTATCTTATCCTTGGATGGAACTTCAATTTTAAGATTGGTGACTTTCAGAGCACCTGGCTAGATCAGTCAGTTGAGCATGCGACTCTTGATCTCTTTGAGCTCCATGTTGGGTGTAGAGATTATTTAAAAAATAAGTAAAAATTAAAATTAAAGAAAAAAGATTGTGACTTTCTTCAGCTCTCATAAATTCTCTTCTGATATATTCTATCCTTTATTTTCTCTCTTCTCTTTTGGGAAACCTCTTGAGGTGAATAATGGATATCCTGGATTGATCTTCCATGTCTCTAAACTTATATTATTCAAAATTTTGCATCTCTTTACATTTTGCTCTTTGTTCCAAGAGAGCTCTTGGACTTTTTTTCCAGGCATGTTGTTACATTTTTATTGGAAAATATATATTTTTTAAAATTTTCAACAGCTCATTCATTCATTCATCATTCACTTGTTTAGTAAACACATACTGAGCAAGCATTCTTCTATGGGATACATCAATGAACAAAACCTACAAAGCATGTTTCCTTTTGATGAGAAAAGAGGCAAACAATTAACAAATGAATGAGTAGATACAGAATAAATAAGTGCTATGAAGAAAAAAAAAGAGTAAGGTGGATGATGAGTACTGAGGATGGGAATAGTTGGTTTTGTTTTATTTTATTATTTTATTTTATTTATTTTATTTTTTAAAGATTTATTTATTTATTCATGAGAGATGCAGAGAGAGAGAGAGACACGGAGGCAGAGACACAGGCAGAGGGAGAAGCAGGCTCCATTCAGGAAGCCCGATGTGGGACTCAATCTTGGGACTCCAGGATCATGTCCTGAGCCAAAGGCAGACACTCTACCACTGAGCCACCCAGGCATCCTGGTTGGTTTTATTTTATATAGGATAATCAAGCAAGACTTCACTGATAAGTTAATATTGCCATGTGACATGTATGAAGTCGCAGGAGCAGCTATGTAGAACTGTAGCAGAAAGAACAAGTGGAAAGGGTGCTGAGGTAGCAATTTTCTTGCTCTTTCCATAGTAGATCAAAAAGGCATTTTGGAAGATTCCTAACTGTATCTAAAATTTTAAGATACTCATATTTTGTTGCTTTGGAGGCTGCCACAGGATCCATTTGCTACTAACCTCCTAGGCTCTAATATAAATTAAAACCTGTGAATATTTTCAACCAATTAAGCTAATACTGAGAGGCTCCTGAGGACCAAGCACCAGGTGAGATGCTGGAGACACAAAGATAGATAAGTCACCATCCTTGCCCTGGATGTAAACAAATAACTAATGTGTAAGGCAGCAAATACATTGGATTTATGTACAAAGAAATTGAAAATGTGAATTGAGAATGTGAATACCTGATCCCACAGTGCTGCTGTGGTGAGAAGGTAAAGTCAGGCAGGGAAGATTCAGAGAGAAGAGGAGTTGACAATCAAATGATTGTGTTATGGGGGCATTTCAAATGGTAGTAACCACACGAACACCTAACAACAAATAGAAAATTCCCATCAAGAGTTTTTACTTAGTTAAATCTAGTTTCTGGAGGTCTGAGAGTAGCACAAGCATATTAACTTAATTATTCCCTTGGAGAGAGAGAGATTCTAAGAGAGGAAGGGGTTATAAGGCAGCAGGATCATGAAAGGACTCTTAGCGAGTGGTCACCAACACATGGCTATCCTCTGATTTTTAAAATACCAGATTTCCAAGTATGTGTAGTTTTGGACTAGAGGAGGTGTGAGACAGGAACCCAGAGCTGGACTAAACATCAGGAGTTTGTGAGCCAGAACTGGGGGGTTAGCTTTGGTCAGACGACTTGTCCATAGTCACAGCTACTCAATTTTGAATCAGTTAATTACCTACAAATGCTTGGATATTGTTTCTCTGTTGTGCCAAAGCTCAGCTTCTTTTAACTTCTATCAATCAGGCCTTAGCTTGATGTTCCTGAAGCAAAACACTCCCTCTTCTCTATTACAGCCCTTTACATATTTAAAAATAGCAGTAGAGATAGCCAATATCAAAATAGTGGCTTCATAGATTCTCTGAGCTGGATGGAACGTTAGCTGTCTGGTGCAATGCAAGAAACTTCTCTACAGCATCCCTGCTGGTTGGTTCTACAGCTCTATATCAACTTATCCAGTGCTTTTCCAGGCACTCATTTCTTTTTTGAATGGCTCCAAATGTTCAAAAGCTCTCTAAATGTTCAAAAGCACTTCATCATTTTGATCTGAAATATGCTTCCCTTAATGTTTATCTACTGATTCAAGTTCTATGACACTTGTCTATTATGGGGCAATTTCAGTTCTAACAATGAAATATTATAACAGACTGCTGCAATGAGACAAGGCAGGATTCATCAGAGTTATCATAAACAAAATCTCTAATCCCTTTCATATGCAAAGCATTTGACTTTCAAAGCATTTTCTGTCTCTATTATCTCATTTTATTTTTCAACATCTCAATGAGAAAAGACCTGCTAGGAGCCTAGGCAGCAGTAGGGAGTGGTGCCTAGTTCCATGAATATTATTGCTGTGTTTAGCAACACTGACAAGGTTGGGAGAGAAATAATCAAGAAGGAAATGTCTCTGAAGATGCTCAGTGATCTGATGCCGTCATCCTTTGGAATCCTACTTGCTGATATGTGGGAATATCGGCACCTCCTGAGATAATGAAATGTGCCAGGACTATCCCTCACTCCCCTCCTATTTCACACCAGAATCACAAGTCTCTGGGGTCAATGGAATTCATGATAAAAGCAAAACATCAGAGGCTTCTTCACATCTTCTCTATGGATATGCTACAGAAAACTCTCTGGTGAGATGTTGGCTCTTCTTGAGATACCCAAGTTGACAGACTCCAGAAATGCACAGAGATAAAATTCAAATCTGTACTTAATCTCTTGATCTTTGTCAGTCTTGGGCCAGTTACATGACCAGTTTGGTTAGACCCGAAGGGGCAGGGATGGGGGAGGAGGATACCCTTCCTTACAGGCAATGGAAATGAAAAATACCTTGTGAACTCAGTTGTGTAGGATTGCATGCAGAAGTTTCAGGAAACCTGACAAATCTTTCTCTGAACTACTGTATCAGACCTCAGGAATTCCTTTAGATTCCAAATCATAGGCAAATTGAGTTCCCCATCCATTTTCATAAGTTACAGTGGAAAAACATCGTCTCTTCCTAGATTCTCTTTGATGTGGAACACAAAATCCTTACTGGCCCCTTTAAAGGCAGAAGAGATTAACATTTCTGTTCCTGGTCCAAAGAAAATGAATGTGCCTTTTATATTTTCTTATAGTCTGGCTGGAGACTTCAAGAAGGCAGAGACTTGCTTGAAGCTGTAGGACTTGATTTTCTGCACCAGGGGTATGGAGCTCAAAAGAGCCTGGTGGCAGGAGCACTTACTTATGGAAGTACCTATCTGGTGCCTGGGGCTCAAAACAGACCTTGCACTTCACAGCAGGAGAGTGGTGCCAAGTTTGCAGAAGCATAGAAGAATCCAGCCACCCATCTTCTGATGAGCAGATCAAAGGCATCATATTTCATTGTTTCAGGAGAACGGAAATGGAAAAATAAAAGGAAAACAAATCAAAGGATGAAGGAAAAGGGGAAATCCCTCTCATATGGAGTAGACATAGTAGACCAAGTGGAATAGTTAAGAAATTATGCATTATATGATTTATGTAGCGGAAATGCTTCTCTTGGACTTTCTAGAAATGCACTAGATAATCTTTAACTTCATAGACAATAAAACCATTGCCCAGAGACCTTGCCCCCAAGCATACAGCCAGTTAATAGAACTAGGGATTGAACCCAGGTCTTGTGATTCTTTCAGTACTGCAAGAAGATAAAATGAAGGCTCAGTCTTATGCTAACTTTCTAGACATTTTAGGATACATATAAACACATTAGGAAGCATTAAAAATGCTGTCAAAGGTAATAATTTACTGACATTAAAAAGAGGCAAAGATTTATAACTAAGAAAAAATAGGTTAAAATATCATGTAATATGCTCTATTTTATTGTATATAAATTAAAAGTACTTATCTATGTAGAGAAACTAGAAAAAGTTGCCCTCATGAAATGTTATCATTAGCTACCTCTGAATGGAGAATTGTAGATGAATTCAATCTTCTGTTTTCCTTTTTCAGATTTCCTAAATTTTAAACAGTAATCATGTAAAACTTTTGAATTTAAAAAGGCAATTAGGGCAGTCCGGGTGGCTCAGCGGTTTAGTGCCTTCTTCAGCCCAGGGCTGAAGATCCTGGAGACTAGGGATCAAGTCCCACATCGGGCTCCCTGCATGGAGCCTGCTTCTCCCTCTGCCTGTGTCTCTGACCCCTCTCTCCTTCTGTGTCTCTCATGAATAAATAAATAAATAAAATGTTAAAAAAATAAATAAAAAAGGCAATTATTGGGGTATCTGGGTGGCTCATTCAGTTAAGCATCTGACTCTTGGTTTCAACTCAGGTCATGATCTCAGTGTCATGAGATCGAGCCCTGAGTTGGTTGCCATGCTCAGTGTGAGTCTGCTTAAGATTCTCTCTACCTCTGCCTCTGCCTCATCCCCTGCTCTCTCAAAGAAAGAAAGAAAGAAAGAAAGAAAGAAAGAAAGAAAGAAGCTAATAAAATAATTATTTTGAAAAAAAAAAGAAGGCAGAATTGTTCTTGGATTGAAGATTGAGGTTCTTAGGAAGTGGGGCCCCGGGGTGGCTCAGTGCTGAGCATCTGCCATTGGCTCAGGTTGTTAACCCCAGGGCCCTGAGATCAAGTCCTGCATCGGGATCCCCCACAGGGAGCCTGCTTCTCCCTCTGCCTGTGTCTCTGCCTCTCTCTCTGAGTCTCTCATGAATAAATAAAAATCTTAAAAAATATAAAGTCCTTGGGAAGTGATTTAAGAGAAAGAGCATGATTTTAATTAGATTTGTCTCTCGAAGCTTCTTTGAATTTTGGTCACCTTTAGAGTTGACCTCTACAATATGGATAAGTACCAGCCCTTCTGTACCTCTGAACCATCAGAGCATTTGCTTTATACTAATCAAGGAAGAATAATACTCTTTTCACTTTTACTCTTTTGGGGGGTCTTTTGGCCCTCTTTAGATGTGCCTATTATCCATACACCCATCATTTCTAAAAACCCATGTTCAAAGTGCCACCAAAATAAAGATAGTAAGTGCTGGACTACATCATGCTGTGGTTTGGCCAGGGATAGGTTATGATGCAAGTTGCAAGAGGCAGCCTTAAATCAGAGTTTGGCTTATTGGATAATGAACCAGATTCTCTCTGGTCACAAGCTTTTCCCTGGGAGCAAGGTCACCATCATTGGCTATCTCAGATGTTTTCTGGTTGGTGCAAAGTTTGTGTTCTAGCTTATGCAATTTCCTTAGCTGCCTCCTTAAGAAAAGAAAGAAAGAAACTGGTGTTGTGGGCAACTGATTTATATGCTTATTGGGAAGTTAAAAACTGGGTTGTAGGGGATCCCTGGGTGGCTCAGCGGTTTAGCGCCTGCCTTTGGTCCGGGGTGTGATCTTGGAGTCCCGGGATTGAGTCCCCGTTGGGCTTCCAGCATGGAGCCTGCTTCTCCCTCCTCCTGTGTCTCTGCTTCTCTGTCTCTCTCATAGATAAATAAATAAATAAATCTTAAAAAAAACTGGGTTGTACAAGCACAGTGTTTCTTTCCATACTCTTTGCTCGTCCTATTCTATCTAAATCAGTCCTTGGATCCCATTTCTATACACGTATATACTGTGAACAGTTTTCTATGACCAACAACCATTGATAAGTATGAGCAGCATATTTCAGAATTATTTTTTCAGACCTAAAACTCTTGGAAAACAAACTAGGAGAGAAACACAATTCAAAAGTCTAGATTCAGTCCAGTAATTCCAAGTCAGTTGCTTCTATTTTTCCTCATCCTTAAGGAAAAATAAGATGAGGGATGTACTGATACCACTACTCAAATAGTAAAGGAAAAACACTCCAGATGTAGACTGAATTACCCAGATAACAGACAAAAAGAAATCTGGTGTGAAGTGGTGACTCATTCTGCCTGTTTACACAGCCTAAATTTTCTGGTTAATTGTCAGTTCTTCACTTCAGTTTGTGCTATGTAGAAGATAAATTATTTTCCTGACAGGTTTATTTTTATGTTGATTGGGAAAAAGTTCATGCTGAACTGTTCTGTGATGTGTTTTCTAGGGACAGAGTTGGGTGCCAGAGTTTGGTAAAATGTGTGACAATAGCAGGAAAAATGGAAGGAGAAAGAAATTATAGGTAAATTAGATACAGTATAGCCAACATTCAAATATTCATTCATCCGTCCATCCATCCATCCATCCATCCACTCTTTAATCCACCATCAAATATTCATACAGCCTTTACATTAGGTCTTAGGTATAATGATAAGAGTTGCAGGAAAAATTATAAACAAGATTGATCCATTTCTCCCCCATGATTTTACAATAAACAAAGGAGATGGGCATTACACAAGTAATCACAGTACCATTTTTTGCTACAAAAGAGGGAGTAGGGGCACCTGGGCGGCTCAGTGGTTGAGCGTCTGCCTTTGGCTCAGGGCGTGATCCCCAGGGTCCTGGGATCGATTTCTGCATTGAGCTCCCTGCATGGAGCCTGCTTCTCCCTCTGCCTATGTCTCTGTCTCTCTCTCTGTGTCTCTCAAGAATAAATACATAAAATCTTTAAAAAAAAAAGAGGGAGCAGGATGCTATTAAAACATATAATGAGAGGACATTCTAGTGGAAAAGGGAGATGGGGGTGGCCAGAGAAAGCCTCCACACAGAGATGGAATTCAGGTTGAAACCAAGCATGTGTGCATGGCTAAGACGTACAGATCGCCTTAATTTGCCTTCCTGGTCCCTGAGTTCAGGAATCATCTTGGCTATGTTGAGGAAGAAAGGGAAGTATGGAGGATAAAGTTGTCAACAGCAAACCTGGCAGTTGATTGAAATGGTGTTCCAAAAAGCACAAAAACAAACCAATCTACTTCTAATCATTCATCAGCACCAGGCCAAAAAAAGAGAGCACATTAATAACTGACGAATGTGGCTTTCTATAAATCTCTCAACGCATTTATGGCTGTAGCTGACTGCGGCTATTAGACTTCTGTTCCTAAGCAGGCTTGGAAACAGCAAATCCGTGGTGATGTTTTGGTGAAACATCGGACTGCTCTTTCCTCTCTCTGGTTTACTGGGGAATGAGCTGTCTCCTGAATCCCCAGGCATCTCATCCAAAGATGGGAGAATTACTCCATCAACAGTTCATTAATATGAATTTTGCTCCCATAGTGCTAGCTACCTGAGCTTCAGATATAGACCTACAGACTCACCCAAGATGCTCAATATGCAGCTGATGATGGTTCCTACAAATAGGCTAACCACTTAGCTTTGAAGAGATGTCACAAATTTGTTTATTAGCTTTCTTAACTAAACAATTGATCTCCCTGTTCTGTTTACTTATTTGAAAGGTGATGAGATTTCAGAATCCCAAAAGATTCTTCCCAGCTCACAAATTCATGGCCACTGGGATCCGTTGTCATGATGGTGCTGTTCTGAGAATCAGATCTTGTCAGAGCAGGTGCTATTATTTCGATCTAGGTGAGAGGCATGGATAGGGTGATGTCCAAGGCACAGAGAGAGGGTACGGAGCAGAGGCAACCAATCTTGAGCACCTAGAGAAAACAGAGCTCAGACTGCCTCCCAGAAGCCTTGACAGCCTCCCGTGAAGGAGAGGGAGTTTAGGACCACTTTATCCAGGATAAATCAGGAAATATATTAATGGAGTCAGTGTCCCTCCATTGAAAGTGGTTTGCCTTCTAAATGGGGACTAGAAAACCTGCTCGGGGAAATTCGAAAGGTCAGTCCTGTTGTCGTCTTGGGGAGGAGGGCCTGACCCCAACACTGGGCTCAATTTGTAATCAGTGGACTATTTCTAGAGGGAAAATTAATGCAGGCAATGTTGCTTGGTGTGAGCCACCAAGAAGCCACCCGTTGTCCTACAAACCCAGCAGGACCCCCTTTGTCAGCGAGCTTGTCCTGATTACATGATTGAGTGCTGCATCAGGCTCTTGTGTCCTGAGCTGCAGACCAGCACCCCAGCCATGCGGGAGGGGCAGTCCCTGCATTCTCAAGATTCATGGAGCATGGTGGCAGGGAAACGGAAGCCTTGGGTCTAGCCCTGTGCTGCCATTGGTAACAATGATTCATATTCATCAAGTGCAAACTTAAGGAATTAAATACTTAGCACTCAAAGGCTCTTTAATTCTCCCAAGAATCCCTGAGGTGTATGTATCCTTATTCTCATTTCAAGTACAAGGAACGAAAGGTCGGAAACATTAAGATGCCCAAGGTAACATAGTAAGAAGTGGGGCTAGGATTCAAGGTGGGATAGTTCAATCTCAAGTCTACAACACTGTGCTATAACTGTGGTCTTGATCAGGCAAATAGAATCAACACACTTGAAAATAAAATTTTGTTTTATTTCATAATACAGATGGAGCACAACTTTGCACAAAAAGCAGAGGATACAAACCTACAAGAATGAAACAAACAGATCTCCCATGCCACCGCAAATGACGCAGGTGATTAGTACTTTCAGATTTCAAACAAATGGTGTCATGCTGTAAGCATGATATTTTGACCTGTCAAGCTGTAACCTGTTAGGCTCCATGACATCCATATTCATGTGCAATGTGAGAGAGGATTAGGCTCCCTTGCTGGAGTGAATGGGGTAGCTCTGCTGAGCCACCCTGGAGAGACAACACCAGTAAACGCACTGCAAGTCGCAGAACAATGCAGAGAACATAATCCCATGAGAAAGATACAGGAACAAGCAGGGACCCTGGGAGTGTGGCGTGTATCAATCTGTAAATAATAGTTACCTTTTTGGTGTGAGATTGGGTGGAAGGGGGCAGGGTAGTGGTTTTTAGTTTTTATCCATATTCTTCTGTATTGTTTGAAAATACTACAGCCACATGTTAATTTTATAATTAGAAATTGAGATTTAGCGGCGCCTGGGTGGCTCAGTGGTTGAGTGTCTGCCTTTGGCTCAGGTCATGATCCTGGGGTCCTGGGATCAAGTCCTGAACCAGGATCCCCACAGGAAGCCTGCTTCTCCCTCTGCCTGTGTCTCTCATGAATAATTAAATAAAAACGTTTTTAAAAATTGAGATTTAATACTAACCGTGTAGGAGTAGATTGACAGAAAAAGTAAAGGTATTTCAAGGGAGGAGGGAACAGGGGGCACAGTGACAGAAGCATAGAAAAAGGAATAGAGTCAACAGGATGTGATTCAAGATGGGTTTCAGTGGGCCATAATGTACGTCACAATCATCCTCTCTGCTCTGTTGGAACTTTATGGAATTCAAAAGATGTTCAGCGAACCCAAGAGAACCAGGATGGAGAAGCATTTTCCACAAGCCTGATAGGATGTTCCTCTGGGGTCCTCTCCCCAGCCCATCTCACATCGAAGAGGGCAAGGAAATAGCAGAAAGCGGGTTCGAGCAACCATGAGGTCCTGGGAGGACTATGCCAAGAACTCTGGCTTCTCCATAGGCTCGCTGGCACAGAGAAGGACCAGCACCTGGGGGCCAGATGTGCACACACACGTATGTGTGCCACTGCCGATCCATCTGTGGCTCAAGACACAGGCTTGGCTTTTGATCATGGAAAGGAGATAGATTCATTACAAAGTACAGGATAAGAAGTTCCAGAGCTGGAGCGTGAATAGACAAAGGTTCTCTGTTCCTTACTCTCCTTTCATCTTATCTTTTGGGGCCTCTCCGATATTTGGTGACAATGGCGCTTGTAACGGTATCTGGATTTTACCTCCACTCAGTTTTGATAATTTGTTTAGATGCTCCTTTCCTGTGTATATGGGGTCTTCTGAAACGTCAGAAGTTTTTTAAGTGAGATGGAAAGAGAAAAGAGATAGTATGTACGAAGCAATAAATGATGATTTTGCTTTGTTTTTCATTAAATTTAAGGCCATGGTTGAGTTCAAACTTGTTTTGTGTACAGACACAGTGGTTTAAAATATGGATCTCTGGGGCACCTGGGTGGTGTAGTTGGTTAAGCCTTTGACTCTTGGTTTAGCTCAGGTCCTGAGCTCAGGGTCATGAGATCGAGCCCCATGTGGGGCTCGGTGCTCAGTGGGGAGTCTGCTTGTTTCCCTCCTCTCATTTTCCCTCTGCCCCTCACCATCCTCTTGCACTCTCTCTTTCTCTAAAATAAAGAAATGAATATTTAAAAATAAAAATAAGAAATAAAATATGGATTGCTGTAAAGGGGATTCCTGTGTTTGGGGAGGCTGGGTGGGAGTGAGGGGAGGTTGATGGTGAAAGGGCTGAGCACCCTTGCAAGGCTAAGATTCTGAGAGAATTCATCTTCTCCATTTTTCCTCTTAGGAAATACTAACTTGCAGTGTTGTTTGTTATGCTGAGAAAAGGAAAAAGATTTCTTCTCAGTGAGAGCAACAAACAGCTTGGTGGTAATTATTCCAGAAATTCATTCAGGCTCTATTCCAAATGTGTCTAAACTATATTGAAACCACCATCCTTCAGGCTGGGCTATGGGGATATTCAGAGAAGCAACAAATTCTTTCAACTTAACTCTTTCACTTGGGAGCCCAAAGGTATCTATGTCCTCTAGGTAACTGGGTTTTAATTTTTTTCTTGGGCATCTTGAAATATATAGTCATCTTCCCTGAGGTCCTTCTCCATAGAATTTGATATCCTAGAGCATGGAAAAGAACAACCCAGCTTTGCCTTTCTCAGTAAAATGTTTATACCCAATCATCCAATCATACAATAATCTCAACAACTTCATGAAATTGGGCTGATATATTATCCCTTCTTTGACAGATGACTTGACTGAGGGGCTCTCAGGAAGGTCCCATGCTTCTACGAGTGCCTACCCTCTCCTTTTGGAGGATCATTCTCCTTTTCCTCACACCATCCATGTGGATCAGAAAACATTCCTTCTGTGGATGGTTTACTTTACCCTGGTGCTCTATATTTTTTTCTTCAGGTCAGTGCATTTGTTTTTTCACTTTAGTAAAATATACAGAATATAAAATTGACCATTTTAACCTCCTTTTTTTCAAAAAAATATTTTATTTTTGAGTAATCTCTACCCCCAATGTGAGACTCGAGCTTACAACCCTGAAACCAAGAGTCGCATACTCTACCGATTGAACTAGCCAGGTACTCCATCATTTTAACCATCACAATTCAATGGCCTTAAGTAATCATCACCATCATGGATGTCCAGAACTTCTCATCATCCTAAACTGAAACCTTTAGTCCCCATTAAACACTGATTTCTCATTTCTCCCTCCTCTCCGACCCTGCTAACCTCATTCTACTTTCTGTCTCTAAGGATTTGATTCTTTTAGGTACCTCATTTAAGCAGAATCATACAATATTTGTCTTTTGGGGTCTGGCTTATTTTGTTTAACATACTATCCTGAAGGTTCATCTATGCTATAGTATTTGTCAGAATTTCATTTTTCTAAGGCTGCATAATATTCCATTGTTTGTATCTACACATTGTATTTATCCATTCAGGTCTCGACAGCCATTTGACTATTGTCGATAATGCTACAGTGTACGTAGGTATACAAATATTTGCTTGAGTCCCTGCTTTCGATTCTTTTGGGGGTATATACCTACAAGTGAATTCTGAATTCTATGGTGATTCTATGTTGAATTTTAGGAGAAACCACCATACTGTTTTCCATAGCGGCTGTTCCAGTTTTACGTTCTCACCAGGATTTGTGGAAGGGTTCCAATGTCTCCACATCCTGACCAACACTTGTTTTCCAGTACTGTTTTCTTTCGTTTTTTTAGATAATAGCCACCCTGACAGGTGTGAAATGGTGTCGTATATATATTGTGATCTTGATTTACATTTCCCTGATGATGAGTGATGTTGAGCATCTCTTCACCTGTTTATTGGTCATTTGTATATCTTTGCTGAAATGTCTGCTCAAGTCCTTTACTCATTTTGTAATGGGGTTATTTGTTTACGAAACTCCATTTGGTAGTGGAGTTATTTTGTAATGAAGTTATTTGTTTTGTTCGGAGTTCTTCATATTCTGAATATTAATTCCTTATCAGGGATTTGCAAATATTTTCTTCTATTCTGTGGATTGCCCTTTCACTTTCTTACTAGCGTCCTTTGATGCACAAAAGGTTTTATTTTGGTGAATTCCAACTTACCTATTTTTTGCTTTCATTTCCTGGGCTTTTGGTGTCCTATCCAATTAAATCATTGCCAAATCCAATGCCATGAAGTCTCCCCTATGCTTTCTTTTAAGAATTTTATAGTTTTAGCTCTTATGTTTAGGTCTCTGATCCATTTTGAGTTAATTTTTGCATATGGTGTAAAGATAAGGATTTAACTTTATGTATTCACTTATTGCATGTGGATACCAATCTAATGCTGCATTTTTGAAGATACTATTTTAAACAAAGCTTCCTGCTTTCTTGGATATTCTCCAGGCAATTTGCAACAGTGGTAGCTTATTTGGCACCATTCAGATTTCTAGCTTATGCTCTTTCTCACCATGACAGTAGTGGTAGGGGATAGAGCTAAGGTCTTAAGTGTTGCTGTCTCTATGAACTTTACACAGACAACGTCCAACTCCAGAACTTCACATTATATACCCTTGGAGGACAAGAATCCAAGTATCCTCTGCATTTTTTTTCTTTTCTGTTTTTTTTTTTTGCATTTTTTCAAGTCTCTTGCAAACATAGCAAGTACAATTATAATTAGTTGCGATTGGTTTTATTGACCATGAGCTTTTTAAAGAGCATGTATTGCACTGCATTGCGATGGTTGATTTATGCCTATCTTCCCATGACACTGTCAACTTGTTATTTTTCTAGCATCTAACACAGAGCCTGGCACAGACATTTATTAAACAAAACTACACCAGTAGCACTCTCTCTTCCTTTCTTCAAAGCCATATTAATGTGGATGGGTAAAAGACGAGAGTAAAATCTCATTTTAATTATAACACCATCTTAACTGTATTGCTAGCTTTACACAGGGAAGGATAATGATGATATTGCTCTGAGTGACATTTATTAGATTTTCATAGACTTTTCAAGTTGAGCATTTGTGGCTTCATGAGAAAGGGAAAGGAGTCAACCATGACAAACCTTAACTCCCATCTATTCCTTCAAGAAAATGGAATCTTTTAGGATAGAAGTCTTAAGCAGCCAAATAATGACTTTAAAAAAAATTTTTTCTAACAAAATAACTGTATTCATAGAAATGATGTTACATGAATGTAACATTCTTATCGTGGTTCTGAATGTGTGAATATGAGATGCTGTATATTTTCACCTAAAGCAAATGCATGATCTTCGCATTGCTCACATTTTTGCGAAATGAGAAATATATGAACATCTCTGTCTTTTCACTGCTGCGCCAGAATCAGGGTTACTGAAACTAACCTATTTTAGACATCACCTAAGACCAGACTAACACGAATAAGGCATTTCAACTTTATTTTTAAGAATTCCCAACGCTCTATTTATTTGGTCAGTTCTGTCCCATATAATTATTTCCTTCTCCTTAGAAAATACCACATTTCACCTCAGGTTTACAGAGATAAATCAAAAGCCAGAGCAGGTGACTGGTTGTTAGATATCCTGCTTTCTGACCACCTTTCGGGGACCTGATTCTACAGCGAGCTTTGCCTCTCCAGACCCCTTGCCTGGGTTAAATGGGGCTCCATTGAGAAAGTCAAGAAATGTGAATTCATGAATATTCACATATTCAATAGAAAGTAAATCTAATGCATCAGCGGAGGATGAGACACCTTATCCCACTGAGCTAACTAAGTCTCAGCTACCGCCCCATTACTTAACTCTCCGTGGCTGAGTTAAATTTAATTGAAGGATAATTTGAAGGATAGAAAATAAAGCGTGATTTGGTGTTACCCCAGCCAGTAGCAATATTTGCTTTTCCACCTAGACCGAAGAGCCTGTCCTAGAGGCTGCCTCCGCGGTGTTAGGGGCTGGTGGCATACTGCCTTTTTTTCCAGCTTTCCCGGCCTTGACCACACCCCCCAATTTAAGGAGGCAGCTCTATTAGGAACATTATGGTCTTTGCATCCTCTATAGCCATCGAGCGGAGGATTCCCGCAGGTAGTTGGAAAGAGACCACAGACATTGAGGGAACCTCACTCAGGACCTTTCCTTCACCCAGTCTCTCCGGCAAAGTAGTAAGTGAAGTGTGAGTTTCTGCCTAAAACTTTGCTATTTTCCTTCTCCTTTCCCTTTTCCCTTTTATTATTATTATTCTTTTTTTTTGGTTTCATTCCGGGGAATTAAACGGCAAATTGATGGGGACTTTCAGGATACCAGCGGGTTTTCTCTTCCTCTTTTCACATTTTTCTAGATTTTCCATTCAATTACTTAATAACAATTTTCAAAAATATTTCTTTCACATTCTTAAAATAGTCTGAAATCAAGAGTGCTTCACTCTTTTCCCTGCTTTATAGAAGCAAAAATCACACACGTTTTAGATACTCACAGCTTACTTGTCAGAAACTCTGAATTTTCTTCGCATATTGGAGCAGTTCCAAAGAAATAAAGCTGTAGTTAAACATAGAATTCCTCTTTTTTTTCCGCTTTCACTCCTAGCAAGCCTATTGCTTTTTTTTCTCTTTCTTTCCTTTTTTTTAAATTTTTTTTTTTTTTTTTTTTTTTTTTTTTTGCCTAGCAGCTTAATGAATTATTATAGGAGGAAATTGCTACAGGTTTGGATCTTGTAAGCCAGACCAGCCAGGTTTTTCTGTGTTTGTTTGTTTTGGGGGGGGGGGTTGGTGCTTTCCCCTGTTTTGTGACTCCTCGTTCTCCAATATTCTCCTGTTTTGGGGGCTGTAGTTGAGAAAAGGGGAATCTTGAAGTCTGGGAGGCATCTCTTCCCTCCACCGCAGAGCTAGACTTCAGGGGCACTGCCATGGAACGGTAGGGGGTGTGAATGGCTATTTCCCTGCATTCGCTGATTTTTATCCTGCGATGCCACTTTGTGGCTTCTCATCTGCTGTTAAAAAGTCCCTGTTACCCCCACCCCTTAAAGTAGCATTTTACGTGAACAAAGTGTTCCAAAAGATTCTGGGTGACTGAGATCAAGGCATTCACTTGTAGCTTTTCCTTACTGCCTTTTGGGTAAGATACGTTTTTTAAAACCATTTCCCCCCTTACTTCTTAACCATTACTGGGCAACTGAAAAGAGAGATATTGGCTAAACAACAGTAAAAACAGACTCGAAAATCATAAATAATTCTGGCAGTTCCATTTGATTTGTAAAATGACTGACAATTTGACTCTTCATCGGTTGTGGCTCTGGGTTGCTCTGGGTTGCATCGCCTCCTTATTACTAAAAAGAAAACCTTTTTGTACTGTGGGCATGGGCTATGCGTGCGGGTTGCTGGGCACCCACTGTTGCTATCGAGATTCTTACTTACCTGTTTCTGAATGGAGGGAACAGACAGCTAATGAGTTAATGTCTGCAAAGTGCTTTGAAGATGAAAAGCCCTTTTCATGTGTTCAGTATTGTAGTTATTAATATTAATATTTGAAGAAGCATGCTGCTTCTAATTGTAAATCAACAACTTCCATCCTTGCCAACTCAGTAGTGAAAAAACAAACAGTCAAAGCAGCCACACAGCCTCTTCCGTCCTGGTTCCGCTGCTGAGGACGAGGGAGGCAGAGAGTCTGATTACAGAGAGGGTATCTTTGCCTTACAGGCTCCTTGCAGCGATGTGCTAGTGGGTAGAGGCACCACGAGGTCCAAGAGTAGAGCCCGGAAGAAGGTGGGTAAAAGGTGTTCTCCTCCTTCCACACCTGGTCATCTGTGACCGTGGGGAACCGGTTGAGAGCATGGACCTGGGCCAATTGCCTGCCTTGGATTATAATGCGGTTCAAAGACGAGTAGGGTCAGAACTGGAATCAGCGCTGGATTTGGAGTCAAGAAAGTGGATATGCATTTGGGTTCTATTAGGGATTGGCTTGGTAACTGAGAAGAGGTATTGAACCTGACTGTGCCTTCTTTTCTTCATCCCTAAAACGTGAATGATGATTTGTGCCCCACCTATTCCACAAGGATGAGAGAATAGGAGTAAACAGGATAAAGAGTAAAAGTGCCAATCTGGTTGAGGAACAGTCTGAAATAATATTGTAACAAATTGGGTGTATGGGTGCAGATCCCTAGGGGAGAGTGAGGCAGAAGACAACCAAATGGGAGGGAAGCAAATAATTGGCATTGATATTCCTCTCTTTGATTACACCCAGAGCCTCAGTGTACATCCGAATTTCTCACTAATAATTCCATTTCTGCCTCTCCTCCTGTTTTTATTTATTGATGAACAGATCTGTTTTCCACAGCAACTCTCCTTTTCTAATTACCCATCGAAAATTCCCATGTCTTCATCAAGCAGCTGAAGGAAGGGTTACATCTCAGAAGCTGAGACCATCCCCCACCCTTGGTTTTCTTTCTTTCTATATGGAAATTTAAAAGTATTTGGTATTTGAGCAAACTTAATGTGGTATGCAGCAATTTAGTGGCATTGGAAGCAAATTTTGTGAGTTTTCAATCTGGGGAAATGCTGGTATGAAAACAACTCATTTTATGCCTCTTCATCTCATTTGTCCCTGCTCTACTGGAAATTCAGCTTTAGGGAACTCCACCTTTTAATCTTGGGGATTCTCTGGGTATCATACCTGGTTTCCTCCACTCTACCTGGGAAAGGATGATAATTCCTAATATTTATCAAGCACTTGGTATGCTCTGGGGCCCTTGCTGAGTGCTTTGCACAGACTCCTTCATTCAATCTATATCTCCGGGCCCTTGCTGAGTGCTTTGCACAGACTATTTCATTCAATCTATATTGAAATATTTAAGGTGGGTACTCTTGTTATTCCTGTTTAACAGATGAAGACATCGAGGCTTGGTGACATGACCAGTTTAGAGGTGGGACCTGATTAGAACCACGGGAATGTGAGTCCAGACCTTGGGGCTGGCACCGGATCTCATAGGAACTTTAGTAGCTTTGAGATACTTACACGAGTTTAGGTTGGAGTTTTCTGCGCGGACTCACAATTGGCTCTTATTTGGGAGAATACTGTGGATCAGGCCTCTTTTCCAAAGGGAGATCCGTGGATCAACTATTCATTGTCAGAGATACTATGTAGAAAACCTATCTGGTTGACCAGATAGCAGATGTCTCCTTGAGTCTCTCTTGTGACAAGTATCAATTGAATTTCAGTGCTGTGACCAGTCTTGTGTTGGGTAAAGTGACAGATACAGAAGGAATAATTATGGAAGTTCCATTTCTAAAATCAACATAATTTTATTTTAGGGGGCAAGATCTTGGCTAGAAAGAGGTTGAAAATAATAGACATGTCAGCATTAAGCTATGTGACACAGTCTATGAGTATTGGGACTTCAGATGGCCAGAAATGGTGTCTAGAGCAGGGAGTGAAATACATTTCTCACCAATTTCGCTTCTCATAGAAGAAGATAGATTCGATATTCCAGTTGACCAAGGGCTGCTTCTATCCAAGAACTTAGAGGAGAATGTTTGGATAATACGTACTAGAACGAAAGTCAAGAAGCAACCTCTTAGTGAGATGTCAAGAAAACATTCTCTGTGGGGGAAATAAAATCTATAAATTTTCAACGATGTGGGAAAATAGAAGCCCCCAGAATTTAAGTCTTTTTTTGCATTTAGATCCTTTTTACTCTTCATTTTGAGATCATCTCAGGTGCATCAGAGGTTGCAAAACACAAACCAGAGCGTTTACAAAAGACTTAGGTCCTTTAAAATTGTGAAAAAAATATACTGCAAATTAGTTTGCTTCATCATCTTTTGGTGCCCCCAGTGATCTTTAATCCAAAAGGATTTCTGTCAATGGGGAGAGAACAGCGACACTAGTTTCTTGACATTAGAGGCTGAGTAACTAAAACCACAGGTTCTTAGGAAAGGCAAGAAGCCTTGTCAGATGTGGCCATCCCGTCTGGCATGTGGCTTGAGAGACAGGGATAGGTCCCAAGCTGTACATTTCCCTGGCCAGGTTTGTATTGTAGCTCAGATAAAAATCAAACTTCTGCTCAGCCTGTTCCACAGATGTCTTCTTGCCTGTTTCTCAGTGGGCTCTGCCTCCTGAACACCTGCCTTGTTATAATCACTCATGAATTTAACCAAATTCACCCAGAGGCTTCCTTGCTACTCAAAGTGTGGTCCGCTGAGCTGCAGCGTCAGCGTCACGTGGGATCCTGTTGGAAATGCAGATTGTCCGGCTGTACCTCAGAGCTGCTGACTCAGGGTTTGCATTGTAACACAATTCCCAGGTGATTCCTATGCAAATCAGCTGGGGAAGCGTGGCTCTAAAGAAAAAAGCCAAAACACACACAAAAAATTAAAAACACAAACAAAAACTTGCAGTATTTCCATAGCTTCATGAGGTTTGTATCTAGTTGCTCAGGTGTTACTCCACAAAAGATGGACATATATTTTATTTTTATTTTATTAATTTTTATTTTTAAATATTTTATTTATTTATTCATGAAAGACACACAAGAGAGAGACACAGGCAGAAGGAGAAGCAGGCTCCATGCTGGAAGTCCGACGTGGGACTCGATCCCGGGTCTCCAGAATCAGGCCCTGAGCTGAAGGCAGATACTCAACCACTGAGCCACCCAGGCATCCCTTGGACATTTATATCAAAAAGATGTTGGTTTAATTTGAGAAGCTACAATATTTCCCACTTTGTGCCATGCAATCTTTCAATGAGTTTGCTCCTCACTGTAAGAAAAATGCTTACTTCTTGGTTTTATGCATAACAATGGTACAAAGAGACTACCATTCAACAGAAATTGTGGCATTCTTAACTAATGCCTACTCAACCTCTGCTTACCGAAGGGAATCCTTTTCTGATTATTTAAATAGGAGTCTTTTAGAAAAAGAGGCAAGGGATTTAGGCCATCTGGGTTCTAGCTAATACCTGAATGAATAGCCTTTGCTGCTTTGGGCACTAAAAATAATAATTAATAAAAACCACTATGACTATGAATGAATGAATGCTCATTAATGCCAGTTGCTGTGACAAAATAGCAATAAATAACCACCATCACTATTTGTTGACATTTTATGTGTAAAGCACGCTACTAACCACGTTTATTTTATCCAACCCTCTACAATGATCTTAAAAGAATGAGGATTATTATCTCCAATTTAGAGTTGAGGAAACTAAGACTTGGTGAGGTTAAGAGACTTGCCCATGGCCTTACGCTCAGTAAGGAGCTACCGGCTAACTCAGTCTATAATTCCAGAGCTCTTTATCGCTGATAAACAACGTCTCTGAGCTCAGCTTATTCAAATAAAAAATGGTGGGTTTGATGGATCTTTTCCAACTCCAAAATTGACTGAATTCGCAAAATCCCTCTTTCTTTAAGAAGGGCAGCAAGCTGCTTAACATTATATTCAGAAATTTGAACCTTACAATTGGGGCAATAAAACAAATGAAACAACACCGTGAAAATCACAATCGGACATAGTCCAAGAAGTTGCTTGCTGGATTTGAGAGATCTAAGGCAGCTGGTGTCTTTTAGTTCACTTTGAAAAGGGCATTATTAAGATCTATCCCGTTCCCCTTTCATTGTTCTTGTAGTATCTACCTCCATTTATGACATCTTTCAGTTTTGTTGAGAGCTTCTTAGGAGCCAGAACCATATCTAAATTCTAGATTATATCTAATGTGCTCCACATGCTGTGATTTGAGAAGTAATTTTTAAAAATTCTAGGCTCTTTAGGGATTTCTTTGGCAACATCCATCGGGTTAGAGGTGACATTTGTAGTCTTGCAGACCTTCTTTGGATTTGACTTGGCCAAGAATCTCATATACCATGACCTCCACTACATCTGTCATTGTGAAGCAGAGAGCACTAAATGTCATTTCTGTAGCTAACCCTTTTTTGTTTCTATTTCTTTAGTAAAAAAACAAAACAAAACAAAACAAAACAACACAAAAAACAATTTTAATTTATCTATTCAGCTATTCATAAATAACTACCATCTACATGGTGGCCAATTGCGATCATTTGCTGAGTTTCATGGTTAAATATAGAATTTGAGGAATGACGTTTGGTGACTGGGCTTGTGGACACTTTTCCTGTAAAACAGTGTACTTAAGGTTACCTTCAGTCTTCCAGAGGATGCTCCCACGTGAAGCCTGATTGACTAGAGAAAGTAGACTATGAGTTTCTGCTAAGTTACAGAGACTGGGGCTGACGTTGTGGTCATAAAATTCCTCTCATTTAAGAGCAGGCAGGTTTTCATGTATTCCCTTGATGTTTATGAGAAAGAACTCCATTCTACCCACTGTTCACAATGCCATTCCAACAGTGTGACTGGGAAGGATTTGTTTCCAAGAGGAGGAAACATAAAATGGTCTACGAGGCACTCCTTATTTCCTAATTGCTATGGTACAGCAGCCTAAAACTGTCTTATATTCTCTCTCTTTTTCAGGACATATTAACGGGTTACTCCTTGAGGAAGGGCAAAACAATATACTCTGGTAATAGTATGATAACATGAGTGTATTTTTAGTCTTCCAAGAAAGATTGGTTGAGCTATGTCAATTCATACAGAACTTGAAAGTGTTATGCTCAGTTAGGAGATGGGGGTGGTTTAGAGAAATAAGAGATGGATATGAGTCATGTTCATGCCTCTATTCAAGTAAGGCTTGGAGCACTTATTATCAGTGAAGCGGGGGAGAAACAAGACTGTGATGTTAGCTGTACCCTGAACTGCTGCTTTGTGAATCTAGGGAAGGTGGTGCATTTAGTTTAAGACACAAAAGCCAACGACCCATAAATCAGAATGCTGCCTTTATGGGTCAGGGCTGGCTACTCAAAATAAGAAGGAACGTTTACTACTGTAACACTGAAATACCCAGTCAAGAAAATGAACTTCTTACAGATTTGGGACCGAGGAAGAGAAACTATCTCTAATTCTTTGAACTGTTTCTCTTTTCTCCTTATTGCAACCACAAAGTTTGCTTGGGAAACTATCTACATACGCAAAAATTTTACTTCTTGGGAGAATTGAACTTGGTAGCTCTTGTTACAACTGCAAGATTAAAGGAGAGATCTACCAAAATGATTTAAAAAATACCAATGAACTACTCATGAGAGTTAAGAAAGAAAAATGATACAAAACATAGATAAACTTGTCAATCTGGTACATTCATTAGTTTAAAGAAAAGTATGATTCTGCTTGAAGTTAACATTAAAGAAGTGTAACCTCAGGGTTGCATATGGACACATGTCATCATAGGTGATGGCTCTTTTTTGTTCCAGAGATATCTTCATTCTCTTGGATATACTCAGGCCCTGAGACAAACTGATGCCCATTCTAACTCCATTTTATGGACGGGTTCTTTCATTCAATTAACAAACACATTGCATATAAAAAGGCAGTCTTTCCAGGTTTTAGGGACAGAAATAGACATCTATACTGGAAGTACTCTGAATCAAATAACAAATACCAAAGTAGGGCACATTGTTACAGTGAGTCCCATGGACGAGGGTAGAGAGTGCCCATCTAACTGCCTGGGAGGTTCAGGCAAAGCTTCCTGAAAGAGGTGATGCCCACACTGAGTCTTTAAAAACAGATTTTTCATGGCATTCATAAAGAAGAAACTCAAACTACTCATTGGAGATTCAAGGTGTTGCCTTGATGACATGGATGGCAATGTTTTTAGTTTGGCAAAGGTTGTCATTTTGCTTTAAATGGATAGTCCTTTTGGAAGTCAAGCTCTTTTTCTCCTGCAGTTTAGGCCAAAGTGTGTCTTTTTAATGCCAATGAAGGGGAATCCTAAATTTTTGATATTAGGAGAGATCCTAATTGCAAAATCTATTTAAATTCTGCACAGCAAATTACCTTATCTATGGGTCATAGCCTTATTCCACAGTTGAATCCTCCACGTGCCATCTTTATACCTAGCAAACATTGTAGTCATGATTCCTGACCTATGAAGTTAACAGGAAAGACAAATTTAGAACACCATGCCGTTGGTGGCTGTATAGTTTTGGCTTCTCTGTTATGGAAGGCAGTTGGCATACATTCTTTGTCCCAACAATACCATTTGTAGGTATTTAATGAGAAGAGAAAATATTTTAGGAACTTTTATCATGACAAGGAGTTGGGGACAAATTAATTATAAGAGGCTCATTAAGAAAAGAATAACGCATACATAGAATAGAATACCCGATAGCCATAAACTTTAGAATGTAGAGTTATATTTCTTGACATAGAAAAATGTTCATAGCAAATGTCAAATGTCAATGAAAAAAGCAGATAAAATAGCATGCAGATAATTATATCACGAAGGTAAAATTATGATCATATGTATATGTTATATCTGCATTTGGAAGGACACATTAGAAAAGACCCAGAGGAATGTTGAACAGACCATTAGTATAATCACCTCTAGATGGTGGGATTTCGGGTGATTTTGGCATTCATTTTAGACATTTCTGTATTTTTATTATAATTTCTTCAATAAATATATATTATTTTGTCAAGAACAATCATTTTCGGGAAAAAAAAAAGTGTTTAAGTGTAGTTTACTGTTTCCCTAAAGGCATAGTGTTTCCTTGAAGAGCACATAACCCAAAATGAAAAACACTAGCTGATGTCACAGTGTTCATCTAGAAATGCAGCCAAGCAGGGGCAGAGTTGATGTGAACTGGATTCGGCCTTTGTGAAGGCCTCATGTCTTTGGGATTTCCTTCTCCTGCTCCCCAGCCTCTCTGCACCCTGGGCATCACTCACCCTGCCCTGGGGGGATCTGGGTGAAAGGCAGCCTCAGCCTGCAGGTCCGGCCCAGTCATTACACTTGCGGAAGAGGGTAGAAAGCTCCAGAAGCAATCGGTAGCATGCTTTTACCAAGAATAGAGCTCTCCCCAGAGTCCCATAGAAAACTGTTCAAAATCCATTATTGGACTGATACACCCGCATAAACTAAATTGTTATCTTTTCTGTCCTCTGCACAGATTGAGCATTTTTTTATCTGGAAAATTCAGGAGAGTGAGGAAGAGAAAAATCCAGGATAAGGTAGCTGAAGACCTAGAGTCAGATCTCAGCCTGGTTAGTTTACGGCATTGCCTGTGTCCTACTCCTTATCTGTAAAAAAAAGGGGGGGGGGCTTGAATGAGATAAAAGATGTGTACAAGTTTTCGAATTTAGCTCCTAGAGTCATCAAGTATCTGTGTGTCCATCTCCTAAAAGTGCCGGCACAGGGCAAGGGTACAGAGTGAAGACTCGGCCAAAATCCTTGCCCTGGGGGGGCTGAAATTCTAATGGGCTGTGAGTGGTCCCATAGGACAGCTAAGTGTCCTATGGAGTAACAGAAAACGCTTCTGTGATAAGGTGACATTAATAGCGAATGCTTGGAAATGGATCATGCAAGAAACCTTTCTTTTTTAAAAAAATATTTATTTGAGAGAGGGAGAGAGTGCACGGGAGATGGGGGACAGGGGAGAAGGGGGAAGGGAAGCAGATTCCCCGATGAGCAGGGGCCCCCCACTCCTGGGGCTCCATCTCACGACCCCCCTGAGCCGAAACCAAGAGTCGGACACTCAGCCGACTAAGCCACGTAGCAACTACCCCCCAAACCTATTATTTCAAGTGGATCTTTTAATTTTTAATTTTTTTATTAGTTTTTAAAGATTTTATTTATTTATTTATTTATTCATGAGAGACACACACACACACAGAGAGGCAGAAACACAAGCAGAGGGAGAAGCAGGCTCCCTGACGTGTGATCTCAGGTCTCCAGGATCACGCCCTGGGCCAAGGGCAGTGGCTGAACCACTGAGCCACCTGGGCTGCCCAAGTGGATCTTTTTAATCCAGATCTTCGATCTCTTCAGATTCTCTGATTTGAGAACCAAATGTATATCTGATCCGCTTTACATTTTCAGTCTTGTGAGACCAAGTTGTTCTTTCATTCACTAATTAAAAAAAAATAATGAATTTGCTTATACCCCCCTAGTCTGTCTTAAAGTCTGGAGACACAAAAATGAAAAAGGCACAGTGCCTGCCTTCAGAGAGCGCAGAGTCGAGCGGCAGAGGCAAACAGCAACAGGTGTTTGTAAAACACCGCCTATGCCCAGTGATAGAAACACAGGCCGGGATCGCGGAGCCAGGGCAGCCAGCCCCGCCTGGGCGGAAGGATAGGGCAGGGGGGTCCTGGCAGCCAGGGCTTCTCAGATGAGCCACCCCCAGCAGAAGCGGGTGGATGGCTGAGGAGCAGGGGGGCGGAAGGGCATTTCCATCAGAGGTGATCACATGCCAAGGGCAGGGAAGCCAGAACCAGCCCCGAGAGCCCAGGGCGAGTTCCACATTACAGGAGCAGAGGCGGGGGTGGCATGCAGGGAGCATGAGGCCCGAGGGCTGGGAGCACTGCTCCTGGAGTCCAGGGCAGCATCAGACACATTAGTCTGCTTCTCAGCCATTGCTGGTGCCATTCGAGAAAAATGATCTCAGCCCTTCACAGCTCTGTTATCAGGTGTTCGGATCATTTCTGCATTCCGACAGGCCTGTGGATGCTTCGAGGCTGCAGAGCAGATCTTAAATCACACCCGTTATTTTGTATTTAGGTAATAAACGTTTATAATGCCAAGACGAAGAAAGCTGGTCCAGCTGATGCTTAAGGTTATGTGGGAGGGAATTCTCTTTGGCCAACAAGTCAAAAAAAAAAAGTATCACCCAGACACTCCTTTTGCTTTTTCTGAAAGGGTTTTATGTCCCAAGCAGCTGTTCTATGTCACAATCTACAAGTGGAAAAAAGGGTGAGTTCTTTTTTTCTTTCTCCAAAAAATAATACAGCAGTAATCCATTTCTGTCCCAGAGTTATTTCCTGAGATGAGAGCCCTCGAGTGCCCTGGCAACTCCCTCTTTTCAGCTTCCTCCCTGGGCGAAGGGCTTTTCCCCAAGGGAAGTGTCATTCATATAATGCAGCCGCAGGAATCCAGCGCTACACGGAATGCACCATATGTGAGGCCATAGGTTTCCTCCCTCACTCTGTCAATTGGAAAGAGAAAACATATTTCCACTGAACCTTTCCCCAAGCCCTGTTGCTAGGAGGAGAGCTGTCTGGCTGGCAGATTGAAACTCTTGATGCCCTGGAGCTGGGCCCGCTTCAGGACAGGGCTGCCACTTCCAAATCTTTTTTATTCCAAATATATAAACGAAATAGGAATTCAGAAGAGTAAAGGTGTTTGTTGTTTGTGGAGTATAGAGATGATCCATACGGCCATGTGGTCACACCTCTCACTGGGCCATCTTCCATGATTTCCCATTCCCCACACCCAACAGAAGGGACTGCTTATTTTTTTCCGTATTGTTGGTACTCTGTTCATCACATTCTATTATGGTTATAGGTAAGTCTGTCTTTTCCACTGCCTGAAAGTAGACACTGTCTTTCCCTGCCTTATTCAGAGTCAGAGAGAATGTTAAGGTCCATGAAGTCAGAGATCTTTGTTTACCAGAGAGTCCCAAATGCACAGAACAGTGCCCAGCACATGGCAGCTATTTACTGAGTGGATGAGCAACTTTCCAACAAAAGGCCTTCACTGTGTTTGTTGAATGAATGATTGAGGTCTGTGATGACTCAGGGGATCTGTGGGACCTTTTCGGAGGACGTCGGGGAGGGCTTAAAGGGACAGCCCGGTGCTCCCATACCTGACATTTTCCAAAGGTCAAGGCTGCCCTGGAGGGAAGACCAAAGGTATCCCAGGGAATCTGATCACGGTTAATCCATTCTCAGGATGACATACTCCATGTTGTTGACTTGTAAGCCTCATCCATGAGTAGATCAAAAACTTTCAACTGGGGATGTATAGATTGATGATGATTCCTTAGGACTTCCGTGTCCAATTTCAAGATTAAAGGTAAGGTGTGTTTTGGTAGGAAGGGAACATTGAACTCATTGAGACTATCTTCACGACACATGGTCAGGCCCAGTCCTTGTTGACCTAGGTTGTATGTACCTTATTCTTTCATGCTCAGGGCCCAGCACAGTCTGATATGCGATAGCTGCTCGTTATTTTGAGAAATGAGCTCTGAACAGGTGATACTGATGGATACTGATTTTAACAATGTCCTTGGACTAACAGACTTTGATCCTTTTCTCTTCAGCTTCAACACTAGTGGTTCTTCCAGGGGCCATTTTGCTGCTATGGAGATCAGTTCCCCAGAAAATCATGGGAACAGCATGTTGATTAACATAGCCTAGCTTCTCTTAGTTATTTTATTTTTTTAAATTAATATTATTTTGCCTGCATTTACTTTTGGAGAAAATGCATCATAAGAAAAGTAAAGTTTTCATGAAAAACAAGAAGCACAGTTCTGGGATAAGGTGTGTCTGCAGCTTCCTGATCTCAACCCTGCGGCATCAACTGCTCTGTGATTGTGTCCTTAGTAGGTATAATTTTATATTGCTCAGCCAGTTTAACTATATTGTTTAAATTCATTTCATATGAAGGAAGATCTGCTCATTGGCTGTCAACTGAATGAAGACAGTAAACCCAAAACCACAGATTGAACATAGGACGTAGAATACTCATTTTTCCCTTGAAATATGCCAGTGGCTTCACATATTAGCAAGAATAAAGGAAAAGACAAATGCAGCCCGGAAATAATCAAGTTAAAACTAAAATGTCCCCCGTTTTTTTTTTAAGTTTTTATTTATGTATTTGAGAGAGTGCGAGAGCGTGAGGAGGGGAGGGGCAAGGGAGAGGCCGACTCCCCCTGAACAGGGAGCCCAGATGAGGGGCTCCATCCCAGGACCCTGAGATCATGACCTGAGCCGAAGGCAGATGCTTAACTGACTGAGCCACCTGGGCGCCCCTAAAACATCACTTCTTAACAATAGGAATCTGGCCTTCAAATGCTGTGCCTCGAAACTAAATCTTCTAAGTCACACAAGAAAGACTTTTTTCAGTATATAATATTGAATTTATTAAAGTGTGTGAAATAATGCACATTAGGAAGCATTTATATCAACAGAAATGTTTGATACATAAATGATTTTCCTGATGACCGACAGCCAGCTGGAAAATCCCTGCAGCCAGAACGTTCCTCAAGCGTTCTTGACATTCAGATTTTAAGTTTGGATAACAGCTCCGGACAAGAATTATTTCATAGTGTTTCTCCTTTTGTTCCAGATGAATAATGTCCAATCCCCTTTTGCAGGGCTTCTCTCTGTTTATCTGTGTCTTGGGGTCCTGGTTGACGGGTCTCTTCAGTCATGTTTTCCATCCTTCTTCCCCTCAGACCTTTCTTTATTTACTCTTTCATCAAATTTATACCACACCTGTGTGCTGAGTGCACCTGCTCCGTGCCAGGCCTGGTTGGGGTGGAGGGAGGGTGATGGATGGATGGGGATATTCCTCAAAATGACACGTAAGACCTGATCCTTGTTCAGAAACCCTACAAAAGGGTCTTTTTGTAGATGCTTCTACTGCTTCGTGACTGCAGCTCACAGAGGCTGCCATTATCACTGCTACTTTGGAGGAAAGAGGCTGGCTCTCTCTGCCCGTTCTCTGTGTGCCAGGGATCCATTACTTTGTCTTTCTGAATTTTCACTTCCTTCCCTGTAGCATGAAGAGGTGAATGCTAGGGACACCTGGGTGACTCTTGATTTCGGCTCAGGTCATGATCTTGGTGTCGTGAGATGCAGCCCCAGGTCAGACTCTGTGTGGAGCCTGCTTAAGCTTCTCTTTCTTGCCCCTTTCCCTCACCTCTAAAAAAAAAAAAAAAGAATATTAAAAAAAAGGAGAGGTGAACTCTGTGGTTCCTAGGAGACAACCAGTTCTCAGATTCGAACCCACTGGGGTTTCTAGTGCACACACTGGTGCATCCAGTGGCTCAGCGAAGGCTTTCTCCCACGCAGGTGCTGAAGGTGAGGATGAGCTACTTTGTGGATTCTGCAGCCAGTGGCCCTGCCCCTTATTCAGCAGTGCGGCCCACCGTGGTGGTAAGTGGGGCCCCTTCCCTTGCCCACCCTGCCTCTCCTGTCTTGCCCTTGCCTCCCACTTCCTGACCTCTCCTGGACAAAGAAGCCCGGACCCGACTCCGGGGTTGGAATCAGCCTTGAATCTTTTGGAGGAGCTAAAATGTGAGATTATCTGTCTTTTTATCAGCACATAAAGTAAAAATCCAAGACTGATGGATTTGCTGAGAAAGGTTTTTTTTAGTATGTTTGAGTTTCACAGAAAATGACTCAAACATGATTAATGGTTAAAGCCAGGTGATTTTTCACTGCTCAGTTCACTTGGTGAAGATTTTTCCCACCTTGATATTCTTTAGACTTATCTTAACATAGTTAAACTTCTTTCGAGCCTCATACATAAGAGCTAAATAATGCAAGCCTTCTAATCACAGAATTTAAAACTGGGAAATATAATAGTAAGTTTACAGGAAAATGTTATAAATCCTAGAATAAGAGGGGTGAAAGGAACTTTAAAATAGGACTGGATAAAGTTTCTTGCCTGTATGAGAGAAGACTCTCATGCAAGCTATGCACCGATCAGTAGAAATGTTTAGATGAATTTCTTATAAATTTATTGTGTGAGTAATCCCATGATGCTATCATCGATCAATCCCAATATTAAATGAACCTTTATTATTAGCCGTTGTATTATTAACTATTTATCCTAAATTCTATATGTTTTCACATGAAGGCCCCCAATATAAATGCTGAACTTTTCTCACTTACTCTGGAAATGGACAGATAAAATTAATGTTAAAACTTCCTAGTACACTTATGGGTCTAAATAGACACCAATGGACCAGAGCTCTAATCTGACTGTCTTGAAGTGTCCTGCCTGAGGTTTGCAAAATTTTTGACACTGGTACCCTTAAGTTAACCATGTCCTCTCCATGTAAATTGATATTGAAGGATTTGATGTATTTGCAAATTATTTTCTGTAGCATTGAAAAGATAATTGCTCAAAGGTATTCTGTGTTCAAGCGGTGATTATCACAGCTCTCTTTACTGGCTATTCTGAAACACCTGTTTTTATTCTGTTTTAGATGGCTTCTGTTTTCACATAAACCCCATTCACTTTTCTAAAAAAATTAGAATCAGGCAAAAATTTAGAGTACAATTAACACCAGAAATATGTTTAGAAACACACACACACACACACACACACACACACACACAAAGTCCAGACCAGAGCAGTCACTCAATTTTGCTTAGTAGAAATCGCCTAGATACTTGCACTTGCAGGTCACATAAGGGGCTGGAAAAGTTGCGAGGGAAAGCCTCTTCCTGCTTCTCACACAGAGGTTATCATCTGAGGTCGGCACAAATTACACTAAATTTTTCTTAAAGATGATATTGTAGAGAGTTGTTCAAACAAACCAAGGGTATCGTGATTTCAGGGCAAAACATGTCATTGGCCTGGAAGAAGCGATTTAAAAGCCAGCCTATGTTAGTTCTCCTTACCAGTATGGTAATCAAAGCAAACAAGATTAATAACTTCTCCAAAAAAAACAGTGCCATGCAAATTTGTATTTATTATATTTCAGACACCGAAATACATGTGATTACAAGTATTCAAAAGACAGGTATAATATTAAATTATCCTTGACAGGGTATGTGGAAATTGGATGAAATTAGAAAACCAAAACCTGGCTCTGGGTACATATTTTCAATGAAAAGACCCCACCCCCAGCTGAATACACTGGCTAGTTTTAATGCATTTTAAATGGTTTCCACTGGTTGCAAAACAAAGAGCTCATTTACCCCCAGCCCAGCCCCAACAGCCATATCTGAAAAGCGTTATCAACGTGTGGGATCCTTTTTGCTGTGAGTTTCAGGGTTGCTTGGGTAAAAGCAGAAGGTTGCGTAAGAGAGTTGCTAAGTACTGCACCAGCACTTTCATGCCTAACTTCTCTCTGGGCCTCAGTTTCTCCATCACTAGGACTGGTTAGGCAACTTTTTAGAACCATAGAGCAAGCAGAGAAGTCCTACAGCTTCTTCACCTAAGCTTTCCCTAATGTGAATGAACGAATGAATAAACAAACAGACAAAAAACAATCAAATAAATAAAAAATCTTTGGGTACAAAATCTGGTTCGACAGACCAGCTCCTACAGATACCCTCCGACCCCCGACCCGACCCTGTAAGAAACAGTCGAGGGCTCTGTAAGTTGTCTGTAGACTCGAACTTGGGTCACTGGCATTAGCGAAACTAACAGATCTCACACCCTCGATCCTAATCTAAGACTTCAGGGAGGGGAGAGCACAGCTTCATGAACTTTCCCAGACAGGAAAGTCAAAGCCGCAGACACCACCGAGGTCTTCTCATTCTGCTGGAGCCACTCTATCTAGAGGTCAACCGATGGTACTTGATCCAACAATCCATGCCCTAAGCCTGGTGCCTGGGCTCCGATTTGGTTAGGCCTGGCCTCGAAGAAAAGAAACTCTGTCTCGGGTATGGGGTGTGGAGGGTGGCAGGAAAATTGTAAAGTGCTGTTTTTTGTTTTTGTTTTTGGGTTTTCATAGGGCTGGTTTTGCCCTCAGGGGATATTTGGTGATATTTTTAATTGTTAAAATTTGGCAGTGGCATCTGCTGGGATTTTGGGTGTAGAGGCCCGGGGCGCAGCTAGCCATCCCACAATACGCAGTACAGTCCCCTCCACAACTAAGAATTAATGCGGCCCCAAATGTCAGGAGTGCCGGGTCGAGAAGCCCTGGTGGCAGCAGCCCGAAGATCAGGTTTGACGGCAGGATGGTGCTAGGTGCACAAATTGGTCTAAGCACGTCTTTGCTGCTACTTGCCAACTGTTGCTGCAGAAAGGGGAAATCTTAAAGAAAAACGAATGAGAGTATTTTCGTGTTATGAGGGGTTCTGCTTAGGATGCTGCTTTAGTTGTTGGATCTGAGGTTTGGTTCGATCTAAATCGGGCTATGAATAGTCTCCGGTCCCCGAAGATGGCTAATTCCCAGATTCCTTACTGGTAGATTAGAGGTGGCATTAGCGCTCCTCGTCGTTCGCCTGCCTGGGGAAGGCTTAGGGTAGTCGCAGCGACGGTCATGAACTTCAGCCACTGGCAGGTAATTAGCCATTTTGCACAGAAGGCACGTTTTCTGCCTCAGGGTCAGCTTGTGGAAACCAGGATGAAACCAGGATGCGTGCTTTCCTCCTTGGAAGGTCAGTCCTGCAGGAGCCCGCGCCAATGAATGAAGTGACGTCACAGCCGGGAGGGAGAACAACAGAACTTTGGGGAGTTGTCTGGCCATTGTGTGGCAGGGGGTGACGTTTTCAGGTACGAATATGGGTTGTGTGTCAGGGACCCTTTCATCCAAGGGGAGGAAGTGCTCCTTCCTGTTATGCTGCCTCAGCAAGCCCACGGTGAGCCCTGGAAGTCCCCAGCAGTGCTGGTGGCTTCATCCTCCCATGCGTCATCCCTTCCTTGGTGGTGCTGGGGCTGCAGAGCTGGATGGGGGACTGGGGGGCCGGCATGGGAGGGATGGGCCGCCCCTGGCTTTGACCAAATTTGTCCCAGGCCTTGGCTACCTTGAAAGCGAGGAGGATGTGTGGAGGAGGCCCTCGGGGCGAAATGACCCCCTGGTCCTGAGCTGCTGGGGGACCGGGATAGTATCGCCCACTCACCTCCTGCAGCCAGAGCCCAGGCCTTTGGGGACGCAGTGCCCTGTCAGGGCGAGAGCGGCTGCCCCGAGGGCCAGACCGCGTGGAAGACACCAATGCCCGCGAGGTTGGTCACTATGCCCCAATTCCCTAGGGTGAGGCTCTGGGCTTAGGGAACAGCCCCCCTACTCTGAGACATGCACAGATTGCATCACACACTTGACATTCTTCCACTTTCTGGATCGAATGTTCTTGTCTTATAAATACGGTCACTATATTTCCTGAATGAAAAGAAGTGTTTCAGAAAGTGTCCAACAAAAGTCCTTTTTTTTTTGACTTGTGACTTTATTCTAGGAATGGTATGAATGGGATCATACGTCCTGGGCACTGAGTTGCTATAATTGTATAGAATAACATGATACGAAGCCAGGGCTATTTCAGACGTAGGATCACTGAATAATTTGGGTGATGGACACACAAATGCTGGAGTGCACGTCAAATGTCAGCTCTCCAGGGGGCAGGGGAAGGCTGCCAGCCACTGGCTGGTTTTAGGCGCTGGCTGTTGTCCTTCTTGTGCTTTTCCAGTGGAACTCGTGGGGCTGGCAGGCCTTCTGGATCTTCAGTGTGGTGCCTGCAAAAGGGAGTAGCACGGCCATGGGGTCTCGCCGAGTGCATTGCAAAAACGAACTCCAAACCATGCCCTCGGGCCCAGCTTGCCAACGCAGAGACCTCTGAGATTGAAATCTTGCCATCCACTTTGTGGTTTGAGCAAATCCTCTTTTGTACATGTTCTTTCCTCCTTCTGTCATTGATCGATTGATTGTTTTTTTTTTTGGATACGTAACTCTGTTTCTATCTTCTGACTCTCCAATGAGGTGAAGGGGGAGGGACGCACCTTGTTCCCGCGTCTTTTATATGAGACGTGAGACCCAGCTTTCAGCCCCGGGCCAGGCAGCTGTGGAAAGCAGCCCATCCAATTAGGAAAGCATTTTGGAGTCAGACAGATGTGGGTTAAATTCTGGCCTGTTACTCCTTGGCCACGTGACCTCGGGCAAGTTACTTAACCTCTCTGGGCTTCAGTGTCCTCATCTGTGTAAGGGCAGAGCGTAACTTACCATGTAAGGCCATCATGATGGTTCAGGGCAAAAATGCTTGTCCAGTGCGTCCCACAAGTGTGGCCTCAGCTCATTCTCTCTCCCTCATGTTCACTGTCTCTTCTCTGCTCTTCTCCGACTTCTTGATTGCGTTGGTTGGAGGCTTGGAGGGAGGAGTGGAGATGATTCCACTTATTGTCCATCCGAGGGTATTGCCAGGCCAAGATGGGGCTACTGGGGTGAAGATGGAGACATTCTTCTTGAGCAACCTCCTTGCTTCATCACTACCCTGCACTAGAAACAGCTCCCTCGCCACCAGATCAAAGTTCCCTTGTAATGGGCTGGTGGTTTACAACCCCATTGTGTAAACAGACCTGGTTCTCTTATCTTGAGTAATTGCAGTTTAATTGGGCCTCCTTGGGAAGCAATTCCCTTCTTCCCCAGGGCTGTTCGCACACTCTTTACCTCCACCCCACAGGCCTCGGGGTTCCAGCCTTTGAGTGGTCACTGGGGAGTCTGCTGCCCCAGCCCTTTGTGGGAAGGGTTCACGCTTGTCCCTATAAAGCCGAGCCTCGGTGCCCCTGTCCTTCTCTGCCGATCCTGGAGGACAATGAATAAAGAAAGTATTTGGGATGAGAGGAGTAGAAACCCACAAAAGAAATTTGGAGTGGAAATGAAAACTGGAAAAAAAAATTTGTTTTCCTTGTTGCATGGGGTGGCGATGGCTGTAGCCCTGGAGAGAAGGCTGGAGCGGAGTGCCCAGGGATTGTATACAAAGGTAGGGCTCAGCGCTGGTCTCGGACAAGCTGAAGAAAGAGCCATCGTGTCTATTTTTCCAGCACCTTAAAGAGGGAGGCTTTTCTGAGATACTGGGTTCAGTCAGCACAATCTAGAGAATTTTGGAGCCAGGACAAAACCCGCAGGCCATCTCCGGATATCAGGAATTAGGGTCCTAAGAGATGAAATAAATTGCCTGAGTTTACAGAGCCAGCGGGAAGTGGAATGTGACCCAGATCCCCCGACTCCTGGCTAAGGACACCCCTTACTACTGAATTTAGCTTAATCAGTTTTCAGATATGTGGTAATTGAAAGAACTTATAATAGACTTTCATTCACACATCTATACGCCTTATCTATGATGAAATGGTCTTCCCTGATTTGGGGGGTAAAAAACAAACCCAAACTCCATTTTTGTAGACTGCTTAGTAAATTGGAGTTACTTTTTTTTTTTAAATAAAAGATCGTATTTATTTATTCATGAGAGACACACAGAGAGAGGCAGAGACACAGGCAGAGGGAGAAGCAGGCTCCCTGCAGGGAGCCCAGTGTGGGATTCGATCCCAGGACCCCGGGATCACACCCTGAGCCGAAGGGAGATGCTCAACTATGGAGCCACCCAGGTGCCCCAGCAAAATGGAATTACTGCAGGGTCCTTAAGCGAGGCGAATTCTTCCATCCGAGACCCCTGAGCCCGGAACGAGGCTCTGAGTTATCTGGCCCTCTATCTCTGCGCGATGGGATGCCCGAAGCTGTCACCTCTGGAGTCACCGGGAGTCTGCAGGTCCTGCTAAGCGAGTAGAAGCTGACAACACATATCTCCCTGCAGATGTTTCAGGAGGGAAGTGTCAAGTCCGGGTGCTCAGGCTGGTGGCGCGGTTCGGGGGCCTGGAGCATCCGCTGGTAGCACTGAGTGCGGGCCATGGGGTTGGGTGGTGGGGAACTGTGGTCCCAGGGGCCACCAGCAGCCTCAGCTGTGAGCTGTCCCGTGAGCAGTCCCATGTGCCTGTCTCTGCAGCACCACGTCCGTGCTTCACGTCTCTCCCTCAGAAACCTGCAGGAGGTCAGGCCTGCCCTTTCACCAAGGCCCAAGCCCATCACTCTTATTGTTTGAAAAAGAATTTCCTGGCCTTGAGTCTAAAATTAAACTGCCCTTTGAGAGTTTCCTATTTTGTCTGTTCCTGCCTCTCCTGCGGCGGCACCACCCTCCCTCCGCTCCTCCTGGACAGGAGCGCTGGAGAAAGCCGACTCCAAGCCAAGGGGCCTTTCTGTTGGCCTCCTTGCCCTCGGCCTCTCCAGGGAGCAGGGCACACGCGCCCTCCCCAGGCTGACGTGCCCAGGGCCCTTCTGAAGGCCAGACCTGGGCTGCCCCAAGCTTCCCCTTAGCATCGCCAGAGGAGCTTCTCCACCCTGCGCTGGGTAGCCAGGGAGCCTTGTCTAGCCTCTTGAAGGATGAGGAAGCCCAGACTAAAGTCTGTGGAGTTCAGCCTCAGGGGTTCGGGGCGGGGAGAGGCCCCTGGGGGGTGAAGGGTTTCGAGGTCCTGTGTTGGTTGTGCAGACTCCCCACCCCCCGCCCCCACCAGCATCTACGAGGCAGGAGCCCCGAGGGCGAGTCTGTAGACAGGTACTTCCGAAACTTCACAGGTCTCGACTGAGAAATGGGGGATGTGGGGTCCAAGCACTGCCTGAGCCTGGTTTTAGGAAGGAATTAGGACAACAGTAGGAAGACTTTCTTATTTTTTTTAAAGATTTTATTTATTTATGCATGAGAGACATAGAGAGAGAGAGAGAGAGAGAGGCAGAGACACAGGCAGGGGGAGAAGCAGGCTCCACGCAGGGAGCCCGACGTGGGACTCGAACCTGGGTCTCCAGGATCACGCCCTGGGCTGAAGGCGGTGCTAAACCGCTGAGCCACCCGGGCTGCCCCAAAGGCTTTCTTAAGAGCAAGGGGAGCATTGCACATCGTGAATCCAAACTACGACGACAACAAGTCTTGGCTCTCTGGGCTCCTCCACCCGTGAAGGCCGTGGGTCGCGGGTCAGGAGAAAGAATGTGGAAGGGTCGGCGGGAGAGGACGGTGGAGGTGGAGCTGTCGAGGAGCCTGCAGATCCCTGCGGCCAGCCTCCTCAGGAAGCAAAAGCTACAGAGGTTAAGTGGCAGGCGGGACGTCACGCAGCTCCTTGGGGACAGAGCAGGACTTGAATCCAGGCTTCCTAACCCCTGTCTCCTGTCTTCCTGCTAGAGCTTGTGGACATCGATGCGTTCCTGGAAAAACAGTTATTCCTGCAGAGGCACACACCCAGGCTAACTCAGCTTAACCCTGGGCCTAAAATGTTTGTTTTATTGTTATTCTGATTTTTTTCTTTTTTCTTTTCTTTTTTTTTTTTTTAAGCAGCAGCATCTAGAAAGGAGGGAAATAATAGCAAACACGAGGACATCTATGGTTGCTTGGCTAATGGCAGACATGAATTTGAAGAAAGGATCACACATAGTCTTACAGACAGGGGGACTCCATATGTTTGTGATTTGGTGTGGTGGTGTGAAAATATTCCCCTCTTCCCTCTTTTCCGACTTTTGGGGGCAGGGAGAAGGGAGGCAAGGAGCAAAAGCTGTGGCTGCGAGGTTTGGTGGCATTGGGTGGGGAAGGGTGGGAAGATGGTCAGAAAAGACAGCAGCAGGGAGCTGGGGCTGGGGGGCGAGATAGAGTCCCTGGCTCTGAAGCTTTGAGAAGGAGAGGAGACCTTGACTGGAGGGCAAATGGAGGTGGTGGCTGGATGCTGGTCATTAAAGCGGGCTCACTTTCAGAGCAGAGCAGAGGTAAGGTATGTCCATCGTTCTAGTAGCCTCCAGATTATTGGGGCTTTGTTTTATTTGTTTTCAGTGTCAGAAAGGTGAAGCATGTGGGCTTGGACTGTGTCCTCTGACAGCCCCCAAGAGGACGGGAGAGGAGTGCTGTTCCCTAGGCAGCTGGTCACCATGTGTGTGACGGAGCAGGACAAAACATGTGCTCTCCCGAGATGCCCAGGGCGAGGGGACCCAATCCCTCCAAGGCCCTGTGGCTACCATCCTTCTCTTGGCGGCCACTGGCCAACCAAAGCTCTGCCTTTGGCTTTCACGACACTGTACACTTTCTTGTTTTTCTTCCTCTGTCTTCAATGGCGCCTTTGGGTTGTTTTTCCCCCTTTCATCTCTCGTAACTGTAGGCAACTTTACAGACCCAGTTTTGATCTTTTTTCTGTTTTGTTTGAACTACCATTTTTCTTGACTTTGTACTCTCGCCGGGTGCTCCACGCTTCCAGTTTTAGCCACACCCTTTCTTGTCCTCTCCTATCCTGCATCCACCTTCAGGATCCTTCCTCCCCCAAGGCCAGGTTGCTCGGCCACCACTCCATCTAAACACAGCTGAGGGAGAAGTTCTCATCCTCTCTCCCTTCTTATGTACTTAAACTCAACTTTTTCATTATGAAAAAAGCAAGCAATCCGAGCATTATCTGGGATCACCCCTTTCCTTCATCTCCTATCAGTTAGAAAATCATGTGGATTCTTCCTTTGAGGCACACTTATATTTCTTCTTTCCTCTTCCCCTCTCTACTCATGACCCTGATCTCACTGTCCTGTGCCTGAACTCTCGCTCAGCAACCAAACTAACAGGACACCAGTGAAGCACTCACATGAGGGCAAAACAAGGGCTGCCCAGCACTCAATAATCAAGCTACATGACGTCTTAATGCAATATTTTTAAGAGTCAAAATTAGTGCAAAAATTATTATAAAAAATAAACATTTTAAATAAAGTTAGGATTAGTAGCACTGATTCTTTTCCTCCTTGCCTCAGTCTCCAAAAGGGCTCTGTGAGGCACTCTATTTCCTATGTCAGCTTCCTCACCTTCTCCTTTTGCCCAGCCCATCCTACTTGGCACCATCAAATGACTTTTCTAGAACATATTGATTCACCATGTCACTACCTCTAATGTAACCTCCAAAGCCTTTCTCCTGGAGCCAAATTCCTGTCTGGTATTTATTATGGCCCTAACACTGTGATCTTCCCCTGTCTTTCCAAGCTTTACTTCTTATTAATTACCCTCCATGGCAAGCATCCACATTGCCCAAGAGCACACCTTTTTTTCATCCTTCTCACTACCAAACAACACTGTCTCTCTAGATCACTTATCTGAATCTTTCTTATTCTTCCTTTGATAGTATTATATGTTCTTTTTTACCATAAGGTGCATGATCATCTTTTCTTGTTCTGTAGGCCCTTCATCATATGTTCTAGGCTAAATTTTACTCAACCTTTCGGTTACCTTAATTTGTTTCCTCCAGGAAGTATTACCTGCTGCCACTCCCCTCCCTCTACACGTTGGTACCTAACCCTCTCACATCTCCTCGCTGTAATTTCCTGTTTACTCATCTGAATGTTCCTAAGGGTGAAGTTCATTTCTTGTTCGTATTGTGTTTTTAGCATCTAACATAATATTTGGCATAGACTAGGCGCATGGTCTCAATTTGCTCCATAAATGCACATTGCCATAATATGCCTAGTACTTATCCTAAGATAGCACTCACTCTTCTTGAGAAATCTGTACTCGAGCCACATAAGCTTCATATTGGATAAGTAGAAGAAAAGACAGTCTGAAACCAAATAGACCTGGATTTGAATTCTATCCTTATTATCTTATTAGCTGTGTGGCCTTTGGAAATTTACTAGTCCTCTGTTTTTTAAAGATTTTATATATGTATGTATGTATGTATGTATGTATGTATGTATTTGAAAGAGAGCAGGGAGAGGGACAAGTAGACTCTGTGCAGAGCCTGACTTGAGGCTCGATTCTAGGACCCCGGGATCATGACCTGAACCAAAATCAAGAGTCAGATGCTTAATGGACTGAGCCACCCAGCCGCCTCTACTTGTCCTCTTAAAGCCTCAGCTTATTCTTCTGCAAAATGGGGGTAGAAATACTAATCTTGCATGAGTGTGGTGAGGATTGAATGTGACCATTTCTGCACAATGTTTATCACACCAACTGGCATAGAGCAGGTGCATGATGTACGTTAGTTCTTTTCAATAATCACCTGTGGGATAAATGAGTGAGGACCTGTCAGATGGTTTTCTTAAAACTGTGACAGGGACTGGAAATGTTGCTTGCATCTTATGAGTTCACCTTCAGTTGCAGCTACGAAAGGAAGGTGTCAACAAAGAGACTCAAACTTATTTTGGGTGGTGCTTTTTTAAAGCAATGAGGTGGGGGTTGTGCAGCCTAGATTTCTGACCTGTTAATAACCTGCTTCTTTCTCCTCAACTAAGACAGTTTCATAATGAATTGGAACTAGCTATGTGGTTCTTTTGAGTAAAAATGTCATTTTCATACTCTATGAAATAGGTATTAAGTCAGTTTGTGAAATGTCTAATAAACAGGCAGGTGTCTAGATAACAAGAATCATGCTGCTTCCAAGAGCATCTGCTAGCAAAGATGTTTGTGGTTCATGGTAGGCTTGGTGTATTAACTCCTTCTAATTTTTTTAAAAGATTTTATTTATTTATTTGACAGGGAGAGTCTCTCTTCAGGGGGAGGAGCAGAGGGAGAGAGAGAAGCAGGCTTCCCACTGAGCATGGAACCCAATGCAGGGCTTGATCCCAAGACCCTGGGATCATGAACTGAGCGGCTAAGGCAGCCGCTTAACCAATTGAGCCACCCAAGCGCCACCCCCTACCTTCTAATTCTTAAAAGTAGGGTCCTCTGGCTCTGCTGAAGGGTGCTAAAGAGAAAATATGTTTCAAAAATAGATTTCCATATATAAAGGAGTAAATAAACTACCCCTGACAACAAAATGCCTGCTTTAGGGTAGGAGAGAGTCCTCAAAAAAAAAAAAAAAAAAAAAAAAAAAAAGGCCAACAACATAAATTGAGTCTGATGCTGAGCAGGGTTGTAATCAGAGGTTGGGGGTTGACTCACTACACTGCTACATTGCTTTCATTGCCTGGGTCTGGACCTCATTGCTGTGTCCCTAACCCACAGAGTACTCCTGCCTTCGATCTCTTCCCCTGCATAGTACATCCAGATAGTTTTCCTTCAACACTACTTTGTAGACAACACCTTGCCATAAGTAGCCTTTCCTTAGCAGAGAAAGCCTAAACTTATAAACCTGAAAAAAAGTTCTCCATTCCATCTTACATCAAAAAGAATAAAATACTTAGGAATAGATTTAACCAAGGAGGTAAAACACCTGTACTCTGAAAACTGTAAGCATTGATGGAAGAAATTGAAGATGACAAAAACAAGTGGAAAGGCATACAATCCTCATGGATTGGAAGAATTAATATTGTTAAAATATCCATATTACCTAAAGCAATCTACAGATTCAATGTAATCCCTATCAAAATACCAATTACATTTTTCAAATAACTAGGACTAATAATCTTGAAATTTGTATGAAACAATGAAAGACCATGAATAGCTAAAGCAATCTTGAGAAAGAACAAAGCTGGAAGTATCACAATCCCAGATTTCGAGATAAACTACAAAACTGTAGTAATCTAAACAGAACAGTACTGGCATCAAAATAGAAACATAGATCAATGGGACAGGTAGAGAGCCCAGAAATAAATCCATACTTATAGAGTCAATTAATGTACAATGATGGAGGCAAGAATATCCAATGGGGAAGACATTCTTTTCAACAAATGGTGTTGGGAAAACTGGACAGTTACGTGCAAAAGAATGAAACTGGACCACTTTCTTACACCATACACAAAAAGAAACTCAAAATGAATGGATTAAAGATCTAAATGTGAGACATGAAACCATTAAACTCCTAAAAGAAAACATAGACAGTAATTCCTTTGGCATCACCTTTAGCAACATTTTTCTAGATACGTCTCCTCAGGCAAAGGAAACAAAAGTAAAAATAAACTGTTGGATCTGTACTAAAATGAAAAGCTTTTGCATGGTGAAGGAAACCAATAATAAAACAAAAAGACAACCCACCAAAGGGGAAAAGATATTTTGCAAGTGGTACCTCCAATAAAAGTTTAATATCCAAAATATGTAAAGAACTTACACAATTCAACATCAAAAAAAAAAAAAAACAAAATTTTCTGGGCAGAATATATGAACAGACATTTCTCCAAAGACATACAAATGTCCAACAGACACATGAAAAGATGCTCAACGTCACTCATCATCAGGGAAATGCAAGTCAAAATCACAATGAGATATCACCTTACACCTGTCAAAATCAACAACACAAGAGACAAGTGTTGGTGGGAATGCAAACCATGTGAAAAACAGTATGGAGTTTCATCAAAATAAATAAAAATAGAATTACTATATGATTCAATAATTCCACTACTGGGTATTTACTTAAAGAAAACAAAAAACACTAATTTGAAAAGACACATGCAGCCATATGTTTACCGCAGCATTATTTATAATAGTCAAGATATGGAAGCAACCTGTGTCCACGGATAGATGAATGGACAAAGAAGATGCGAGATACACACACTGGAATATTGCTTAGTGATAAAAACAAATGAAACCTTTTTTTGTTTCAACACAGATAGACCTAGAGGGCATTATGCTAAGTGAAATAAGTCAGATGAAGACAAACGCTATATGGTTCCACTTGCATTAGTAATCTAAAAAGAAAAAAATAAACAGAAATAGGTTTGCAAATACAGTAAACTGGTATTTGCGAGAAAAGAGGGGGTTTAGGAATTGGAAGAATTAGGTGAAAGGGCTTAAGAGTACAAAATTCCAGTTATGAAATAAATATGTCATGGAGTTAAAAAAAATACAGTTTAAGGAATATAATCGGTGACGTAATAACATTGTATGGTGACAAATGGTGGCTATACTTATCATGGTGAGTATAGTGTAATATACAGTATCGTTGAATCACTAGGGTCTACACCAGAGACTAACAGAACATTGTATGTCAACTATGCTTGAGTAACAAATATAAAAAAATAAGTAAATGATATAAAATGCAAAACCAAAATGTTCTCATGGGGTTTCTACCACCCTCTCAGGGCCTATACCAAACTACCTACTACCTATCTACAAAGGTTCTGCTTGTACTACCTACTGCCATCTTCTAAGGCTTCTATAAGGAGGGCTTAGGCAAACTATGTACACACTGTCCCAAAATAACAGAGCTAGGCAACTTATAATTCTCCTTTGTATAATTTAGAATCAAACTTTCCTCACTTGAGACCTAATTCCTGCATTGACATTGAATTTTGAGAAAGACTCTAAAGACATATTAGAAGATGGGGATAGATATTGAGAGCACACAGGTAGTCTAGGAAATGTGTTTCAAAATGATTCAGTTGCAAAGGGTTGTTAAAGACCTACTTATCCTTGGGGTTCCAAAGGTTGTTGCCTCAGGAGCTTACAATATGAAAATACAGTGTCCCCCAAATGTTTTTAACCAGAATTCAGGAAACGTTTTCTGCCTGAAGCTCAGTAGAGTGTTCTTGCCAATGATTTCCCTAAACCTTCTGGTCCCAAACACAAATAACTAGCAGAACACAGTTGCTCCATTTACATTCTAGTCGTTTTCACCAGGGTCTGGTAGTAGAAACTAAGGATGTTAGCCTTGGCTACTCAACAGCTCAAGGTGACTCCATTGAGTTCGAACGGTACCATTATGTTCTCGGCACCTTTAGCCCAGTAGAAGCTGAACAGCCCCAAAGTAAATTTCATCCAACCAGCCCTACTTTGAATAATTTCATGAATGTTACAGAAAATGTCATCCTAATTAGTGTGCACAAATGTCCTTTTATATTCTGGAGTCAATTGTCATTTTCCTCTGTGTCAATGTACTCTCTTCTGTTAATTTTACTGAGCTTAAGTTAGTGGACAATTGCAAAATGGGGAAGTGAAAGTAGATAGGGAATGTTGAATCTAACAGAATAGCACAGAGTTCTTGTCCTGAGGCTCACGGGGAGAGAGGGCACAGGAAGTTCTCCAATGAGAGGATCTTACTGGGAGTTAACAAGCTACACTTCTGGGATGAGAATACGTCCCGAACTACATTTGTCCATTAGCCCCTTGACTTCAGTAGGTTCAACCAGTCAAATTCTAGCAGAGTTTGACTATTTTAATTGAGATTTTTACGGAGGTGGAGCGGCCATTAGAGAAGAGAAAAAGGAAAAAAAGAAAGTAAAGGATGGTCCAGTGTAGTAGAGATTCCTCAGGAAATCTTTCTGTGAATCTTCTGCTCCTCTTTTGGTGTCTTACTTTTTATTTTATTTATTTTTTATTTTTTGTTTTTGGTTTTTGTGTGTGTGTGTGTGTTTGTGTGTGTGTGTGTGTGTGTGTGTGTGTGTGTGTGTCTTACTTTTTAACTCTCTTGCTCAATCCCAGGACTGTTAAGGGTCTGTTATAGTAAGATAATATCCATGTTCTCTTAGGTATCATATAGATGATTTATATATGTATTTCATATTTTATTTTGTTTTATATATAATTTTCTTTACACAGATTTTACGTAATCCTTTCTACCTTAGGAGGTAGGTATTATTCCCATCTTATAATTGAGTAAACTGAGGTTTAGTTAAAAGATAGGCCCAGGCCTTCCGTTAGTAAGTGGTAGAGTCAAGATTTGAATCCACATATATATACCTAGCTTCAAAAAACAGGGTCTTTCTTTCTTTCTTTTTTTTTTTAAAGATCTTATTTATTTATTCATGAGACACACAGAGAGAGGCAGAGACATAGGCAGAGGGAGAAGCAGGCTTCCTGCAGGGAGCCTGATGCAGGACTCGATCCCAGGACCCTAGGATCACCCCTTGAGTCAAAGGCAGACACTCAACCACTGAGCCACCTGGGTGTCCTGAAAGAATAGGGTCTTGAACACTGTAAAACATGCCTCCCACGTGTGCTTAGGGAAGCACATCTGCCTTCCTTATAAAGTCCTGGGTAGATGGTATATTTTATGAATTTCATAAAATGGATGAAAGAATGGCATAAGTTCCCAAAATGTTGCAAGAAGCTGAAAATTTCTGCCATTAACATCATTAACACCTATGCACAATGAACTGAAAAACAAGTGACTAGTATTACATAGGCCCATGGGTGGGTTTTCCTTGACATTTGTCACCTATTGGTTCTATGAGATCAGAATATCTTGTAATAATATCCACTTACAGTGTTATTACAGAGTAAGATCACAAAATAATTCAAAAGTCAGGGTTGTGCAAAGATGGCCAAGATTCTGCATCACTGTTAATCATGGGTCCTTATTGGAAAATTAGAAAAGAGGGCGGCCCTGGTAGCTCAGCGGTTTAGCGCCGCCTTCAGCCCAGGGTGTGATCCTGGGGACTGCAGATCGAGTCCCACGTCGGGCTCCCTGCATGGAGCCTGCTTCTTCCTCTGCCTGTGTCTCTGCCTTTATCTCTCTCTGTGTCTCTCGTGAACAAATAAATAAAATCTTAAAAAAAAAAAAAAAGGAAAATTAGAAAAGATAGTTGTCAAATGCTTGAAGAAATGGATGAAAATCACTGCCTGTGCAGTCAAAGCAAGAGACCCTTCTCCTTCCCTGTGTCTGTTTTGGTGGCGGTGGTGGGGGATTGTTGTGATCAGTAGTTGGTTCTATTCTGTTATCTTCTATGGATGATTCCTACTCACGTGGTTATATGATAAGAAGTTATTGTGCTGTTCGGGCTGGAGTATAGAGATTTTCCTGTTAATATGCTTCCTTGTTTTTTCCTTGTCACAGAGGCAGGGGCCTATCAACTCCTATGAAGATCCTCGAATGGCCTGTGGTTTCCAGTCCAATTATCACCCGCAAAGAGCTTACTACCCCTTCTGGGATGAGATGGCCACTCAGGAAGTTCCCACAGGTCTGGAACACTGTGGCTCAGGTAGGAACGTGAACAGAGGCTCGGGATACAGAGAAAGTTGAAGGACAGTGGTGGTGTGATGTGGGCTGCATTCTCTGCAGCAGCAACAGCTGCCACGGCTTATGTGGGGACAAGATGCTATTGTTCTCTAACGGAAAGTCCCAGGACTTCTCCATAATTCTGAGTTACTTTATTCTCCAACGACAGGAAGATGGAACTCTAGGAATGAGCCCAAGAGAGGTTGCTTCAGGTCTCCATTCTGTAAATAGTTCTGGCCACCATGCATTTCCTGAAACTTGCCCATTTCGGCCTGGTTGTTGACAAAGGGCCTAGAAGTTCTCCAGTCGGAGAGTATGAGCTGGATAAACAGCCTTCTTACAAAATGGAATTTCTGTATTCATCTTTTTCTCCCCATTGTCTTCAACCTCTTGGCCTGTGCCCACTTGCATCTGGCTCCTTTTCCTCCGCCCCCTCCCTCTCCCCAGCTCTCCCTCAGCGACCTCCTTCTTCTCCAGCATTCCCTGCTCTCCTTGACCTACTGGTCACCCTGCTGCCCCCTGGTGAACAGGAATCGCACTCCTCCAGAGAACTCCCCTGTGGGTCCCATTTCCCAAAGACGTCACAGCTTGAGAATTCTTACCCCTATTCTGTTTTGCAGAAGTCACCGTGTATCTCACAAATTCTATTAGTCCATGTTTATCTGCACGCGCTTTTTGTTACTTTATTTTTTTAATGCAAAATGTAAAGCTTGATGTGGGGATTCTGAAGTGATAGATTAGGGTATTAACTTTAATTTATCCTGATACCAGATTATATATTCAAGTACCCAAAAGCCAGTTCAAATCTGTATTTTCTCCCAGGATGAATTCTCAGCCTAAGAAATCTCAATACTCACGTATGTTGAAGGTATGTAATTCTGAGGCATGCCATAGGGAGGAAGCCATTGGGAACTCACTTAAATAAATAAAAATTTTTTGTCCAATGTTTCTTTACTCCACATAACGATATGATAGACTACTTTTATAATAGCAAAGACAGAAAATTAATGTTTGTTTGTTGCCCATGCTTTAGTTTTGCCCAGAAATATAGAGGCACAAAGCAAGGTGCTGTAGCACTTGGTGGGTCCTGGGGGGAAGACATGAGAGTCGGTTTCTAGTTGTCTGGCTCTCTAGAGCAGAATGGAATCAATCCCTGTGTTCCATAGTCTCTTGAATCAATAGTCATTGATATTTGTGATACTCTTTGGCACCACTCTTGGATTTCAGACTTGGTACATTATTGTCACTTTCTGCTTGGTTCTTCCAAGCATAAATACAAATGTCTCAACCATCCATTTAAATAGGAGACAGGGAGGATTTTGTGTCTGTTTGCAGGTTAGATTTAAGGACCCCAAATTTAAAGAGATTAAAAAAGTCATCCTTTACAAACCAATCTAAACAAATAGGTTTTTTTTTTTTTTTGGTTTGGTTTTGTTGTTTTTTTTGTACGAGCAAAAGATCAAAATGCTTGTGCCTACACTGGTATAATTCTTGAATCCTATCAATGACACCAGGCCTAAGTCTTGTGTCTTCCAGTGCAACCCAAGTTAAAGCTATTTTGCCTTAATGCTTTCTTCTCTGGACGGTGCTTCTGTTTGCTGCAAGTCACGTCTTGTTAATAGGGGAGGTTTTCCAAGCTGGTCCATAGCCTCAAGATCAGAATGTTCTTTCTTCATAGCTAAAAGATATGGTTCTTCTCTTTTATTTTCAGCTGAGAAGTACATAAATTCCCAAGTGAAGATGATTTTTCATTCTCTTCCTCGTCAAGGTTCTCAAAGGCAGAAAAGTTTTATTTCAGGGCCAATGACACCATGTCTGTGATACATGTGAAGAATCTCTTGGGATGAAGCTGCTTTGAAATGCGAGGATTCATAGCAGGATAATATAGTCTTTTTCCCACAGTTGACTTCATTGTTGCAAGGAGAAGGAAGCCAGGGTCACTAGGCTAGTGGCTTTTGAGTAGGATGGAAAGATGGGTGCATAGAATAAGCAGTCCTAAAATGACCTGGTTGTTGTCAACCGCAGCTCAGAAACTCTAGAAAGCCTCCACGGGGAGCGGTGCCTTGGTGGCACATGTGAGGTCTGTAGTTCCCTCTGCCCTAGGCTCCCTCTGATGGAAATATCTGGCAAGAACCCTGAGCTTTTCCAGCCCCTCCTTTGCCTTTTGAGCTGTCCAGACGAAATAGTTGCAACGATTATTTCTGGGCTGTGGTCCAGCCCTCCTCAGTGATGGGTGTCCTTTGGAAGGAGATTTGGGGTTATAGAGAAGGGAGATGAAGACATGGACCAACCAATGATTTCTCCAGCTGCAGCACATTTCCTTGGAGATGTGTTGAGTAAGAAGAAAGAGAGAAAAAAATACGCTACATTTTTTTCATCTTCTTTTATCCTATTTATAACTTCAGT